>NC_140992.1:116624446-116921692 GCF_052327205.1 Somniosus microcephalus
CGCTCTCTTCCCCCCAATCACTCTCTCTCTTCCCCCCAGTCGCTCTCTCTCTTCCCCCCCAGTCGCTCTCTCTCTTCCCTCCCAGTCACTCTCTCTCTTCCCCCCTAGTCGCTCTCTCTCTTCCTCCCCAGTCGCATTCTGTCTTCTCCCCAGTCGCTCTCTCTCTTCCCCCCAGTCGCTCTCTCTCTCATCCCCCCGTCGCTCTCTCTCTTCCCCCCAGTCGTCTCTCTCTTCCCCCCCAGTCGCTCTCTCTCTTCCCCCCAGTCGCTCTCTTTTTCCCCCCAGTCGCTCTCTCTCTTTCCCCCAGTCGCTCTCTCTCTTCCCCCCCGTCGCTCTCTCTCTTCCCCCCCAGTTGCTCTCTCTCGTCCCCCCAGTCGCTCTCTCTCTTCCCCCTGTCGCTCTCTCTCTACCCCCCCAGTCGCTCTCTCTCTTCCCTCCCAGTCGCTCTCTCTCCTTCCCCCCAGTCGCTCTCTCTCTTCCCCCCCAGTCGCTCACTCTCTTCCCCCCCAGTCGCTCTCTCTTCCCCCCCAGTCGCTCTCTCTCTTCCCCCCAGTCGCTCTCTCTCTTCCCCCCCAGTCACTCTCTCTCTTCCAACAACAACATGCCCTCGAAAAAGCCTCGGCACCGCCGGGCACTCCAGCTAGTATCTATATATATAAACGGATACATCTGTCTGTCTGTCTGTCTATCTGTCTGTCCTTCAGTGTGCATCTGTCCGGCTATGCACTCGAAAGTTATAGAGCGTTTCTACGCGTGCGTTCCATCAAAAGAAAGCTTACCATTCCAAAACGGTCGTAAGCGTGTTTACGTTTCGGCCGGACAAAAATTGCGCCCGCGGTATCCAAAAAACGTTCAAAATTCCGCTCATTAGCATCTCATTATCCGCTCATTAGCGATAGAGTGACGTCGAGGTCGACCAATCGTACGCCGGGTTCCTGGCGCGTGCGGGCGGGCCCTCCTTCAGTCGAGTGACGGGACGATTGATCAATCCTACACTTTGGTGACCTGACAGTCGACCAATCGGTGCATGTGTGGGCGGGCCTTATCGTTCTGAACCGAGGTGTGTAGCCGTCATCTTGCTTCCATTCTTTTTCCCGCTTTCTGCGTCTTTCTTTTCAAATATATATTTCCAGCAAAAAAAAAATTGCTTTTATTAAATTGTTTTAAAAAAAACTTCTTTCATTTGTAAATATTTTCTCTAACCTGAAGATTCTTTTTCCTACCTTACCCCGTTTTTGTAAGGCCTCAGAACCTAGGCCTCAAAGCCTGGGCCTCTCCTGCCCAGCCACGCCCGAGCTAGGTAATTGTCCCACAGCTTCTGCTAAGCTCCTCCCCACCCCCTGTCATGTTACCTGTGGCAACGGCGTCAGCCACGAGGGTCACGGGACATACACAGGGTGCGCGCGCAGCAGGAGCAGCTGAGACGCGGCGTCTCTCTCTGTTCCCCGCTCGGCTCGGGCGGGGGGGCGGGGCTCTCGGGAGTGCGGATCTCGGGCGGGGCTTGGAGAGCGGGAAGGTTTACCCCGGCAACCGGGCCCGCCGGCCGTCTCTCACAGCCGCAATCGCCGGTCTTGAAGCTTAGAAACATAGAAACATAGAAGATAGGAGCAGGAGTAGGCCATTCGGCCCTTCGAGCCTGCTCCGCCATTCAACGAGATCATGGCTGATCGTCCAAACCCTAGCACCCGGTCCCTACACCGACAGCCATCCCACCCAAGCCCTATCCCCGTAACCCCACGTATTTAATCCCCCCTAACACGAAGGGTCAATTTTTTTTATCATGGCCAATCAACCTAACCCGCACATCTTTGGACTGTGGGAGGAAACCGGAGCACCCGAAGGAAACCCACGCAAACACGGGGAGAATGTGCAAACTCCTCACAGACAGTCACCCGAGGCCGGATTTGAACCCGGGTCGCTGGCGCTGTGAGGCAACAGTGCTAACCACTATGCCACCGTGCTGCCCTCGGGAGGGCGGGGCTCCGGAGAGCGGGAGGGCGGGGCTCTGGAGAGAGTGAGGCCGGTGCTCGGGAGGGCGGGGGGCGGGGCTCGGGACATCGGGGGTGGGGCTCGCGACATCGGGAGGGGTGATCGGGGGGCGGGACATCTGGAGATCGGGGGCGGGACATCGGGAGATCGGGGGCGGGACAGCGGGACATCGGGGGCGGGACATCGGGAGGTCGGGGGGCGGGACATCGGGGGCGGGACATCGGGAGATCGGGGGCGGGACATCGGGAGATCGGGGGCGGGACATCTGGAGATCGCAGGGCGGGAGGTCATGGGGCGGGACATTGGGAGATCGCGGGGCGGGAGATCGGGGGCGGGACATCGGGAGATCGGGAGGCGGGAGATCGGGGTGCGGGTCATCGGGAGGTGGGACATCGGGAGATCAGGGGGCGGGACATCGGGAGATCGGGGGCGGGGGCTCGGGGACTCCCGCTCTCCCCCTCCCTCCTCCGCCCCCCCCTCCTCCCCTTCCTCCCCCCTACTCCTCCCCCTCCCCCATCCCTCCTCCCCCTCCCTTCTCCCCCCTTCAACCCTCCCCGCTCCGTCCCTTCCCCTCCCCCCTCCACCCCTCCCCCCATTCCCCCCTTCCCCCATTAGCCCCTCCTCCCCTCCCTTCCCCCCCTTCCCCCCAGTCGCGCTCTCTCTTCCCGCGCCGCTCTCTCTCTTCCCCCCAGTCGCTCTCTCTCTTCCCTCCAGTCGCTCTCTCTCTTCCCCCCAGTCGCTCGCTCTTCCCCCCAGTCGCTCTCTTTTCCCCCAGTCGCTCTCTCTTCCCCCCAGTCGCGCTCTCTCTCTCCCTGTCGCTCGCTCTCTCTCTCTTCCCCGCCTTCGCTCGCTCTCTCTCTCTCCCCCCAGTCGCTCGCTCTCTCTCTCCCCCCCAGTCGCTTGCTCTCTCTCTCCCCCGCAGTTGCTCGCTCTCTCTCCACCCACAGTCGCTTGCTCTCTCTCTCTCCCCCCCCAGTCGCTCACTCACTCTCTCTCTCCCCACCAGTCGCTCGCTCTCTCTCTCTCCCCCCAAGTCGCTCGCTCTCTTCCCCCCCAGTCGCTCCTCTCTCGTCTCTCTCCCCCCCAGTCGCTCTCTCTCTTCCCCCCCAGTCGCTCTCTCTCTTCCCCCCAGTCGCTCGCTCTCTTCCCCCCAGTCGCTCTCTCTCGATCTTCCCCCCAGTCGCTCGCTCTCTCTCTTTCCCCCCAGTCGCTCGCTCTCTCTCTTCCCCCCCAGTCGTTCGCTCTCTCTCTTCCCCCCCAGTCGCTCGCTCTCTCTCTTCCCCCCAGTCGCTCTCTCTTCCCCCCAGTCGCTCTCTCTCTTCCCCCCAGTCTCTCTCTCTCTTCCCCCCAGTCTCTCTATCTCTTCCCCTCAGACACTCTCTCTCTCTCTTGCCCCCAGTCGCTCTCAGTCTCTCTTCCCCCCCAGTCACTCTCTCTCTCTTCCCCCCCCAGTCGCACTCTCTCTCTCTTCCCCCCAGTCGCTCTCCCTCTCTCTTCCCCCCGTCGCTCTCTCTCTCTTCCCCCCCCAGTCGCTCTCTCTCTTCCCCCCAGTCGCTCTCTCTCTTACCCCCAGTCGCTCTCTCTCTCATCCCCCCCCAGTCGACCCCAGTCGCTCTCTCTCTCATCCCCCCCAGTCGCTCTCCCTCTCATCCCCCCCAGTCGCTCTCTCTCTCTTCCCCCCCAGTCGTTCTCTCTCTCCCTTCCCCCCCAGTCGCTCTCTCTCTCTCTTCCCCCCCAGTCGCTGTCTCTCTCTTCCCTCCCAGTCGCTCTCTCTCTCTCTTCCCCCCAGTCGCCCTCTCTCTCTCTTCCCCCCCGGTTCGCTCTCTCTTTCCCCCCCGTCGCTCTCTCTCTACCCCCCCAGTCGCTCTCTCTCCTCCCCCCCAGTCGCCCTCTCTCTTCCCCCCAGTCGCTCTCTCTCTTCCCCCCAGTCGCTCTCTCTTCCCCCCAGTCGCTCTCTCTCTTCCCCCCCAGTCGCTCTCTCTTCACCCCCAGTCGCTCTCTCTCTTCCCCCCAGTCACTCTCTCTCTTCCAACAACAACATGCCCTCGAAAAAGCCTCGGCACCGCCGGGCACTCCAGCTAGTATCTATATATATAAACGGATACATCTGTCTGTCTGTCTGTCTATCTGTCTGTCCTTCAGTGTGCGTCTGTCCGGCTATGCACTCGAAAGTTATAGAGCGTTTCTACGCGTGCGTTGCATCAAAAGAAAGCTTACCATTCCAAAACGGTCGTAAGCATATTTACGTTTCGGCCGGACAAAAATTGCGCCCGCGGTATCCAAAAAACGTTCAAAATTCCGCTCATTAGCATCTCATTATCCGCTCATTAGCGATAGAGTGACGTCGAGGTCGACCAATCGTACGCCGGGTTCCTGGCGCGTGCGGGCGGGCCCTCCTTCAGTCGAGTGACGGGACGATTGATCAATCCTTCACTTTGGTGACCTGACAGTCGACCAATCGGTGCATGTGTGGGCGGGCCTTATCGTTCTGAACCGAGGTGTGTAGCCGTCATCTTGCTTCCATTCTTTTTCCCGCTTTCTGCGTCTTTCTTTTCAAATATATATTTCCAGCAAAAAAAAATTGCTTTTATTAAATTGTTTTAAAAAAAACTTCTTTCATTTGTAAATATTTTCTCTAACCTGAAGATTCTTTTTCCTACCTTACCCCGTTTTTGTAAGGCCTCAGAACCTGGGCCTCAAAGCCTGGGCCTCTCCTGCCCAGCCACGCCCGAGCTAGGTAATTGTCCCACAGCTTCTGCTAAGCTCCTCCCCACCCCCCGTCATGTTACCTGTGGCAACGGCGTCAGCCACGAGGGTCACGGGACATACACAGGGTGCGCGCGCAGCAGGAGCAGCTGAGACGCGGCGTCTCTCTCTGTTCCCCGCTCGGCTCGGGCGGGGGGGCGGGGCTCTCGGGAGTGCGGATCTCGGGCGGGGCTTGGAGAGCGGGAAGGGTTACCCCGGCAACCGGGCCCGCCGGCCATCTCTCACAGCCGCAATCGCCGGTCTTGAAGCTTAGAAACATAGAAACATAGAAGATAGGAGCAGGAGTAGGCCATTCGGCCCTTCGAGCCTGCTCCGCCATTCAACGAGATCATGGCTGATCGTCCAAACCCTAGCACTCGGTCCCTACACCGACAGCCATCCCACCCAAGCCCTATCCCCGTAACCCCACGTATTTAATCCCCCTAACACTAAGGGTCAATTTTTTTATCATGGCCAATCAACCTAACCCGCACATCTTTGGACTGTGGGAGGAAACCGGAGCACCCGAAGGAAACCCACGCAAACACGGGGAGAATGTGCAAACTCCTCACAGACAGTCACCCGAGGCCGGATTTGAACCCGGGTGGCTGGCGCTGTGAGGCAACAGTGCTAACCACTATGCCACCGTGCTGCCCTCGGGAGGGCGGGGCTCCGGAGAGCGGAGGGCAGGGCTCTGGAGAGAGGGAGGCCGGTGCTCGGGAGGGCGGGGGGCGGGGCTCGGGACATCGGGGGCGGGGCTCGTGACATCGGGAGATTGGGGGACGGGAGATCGGGGGGCGGGACATCTGGAGATCGGGGGCGGGACATCAGGAGATCGGGGGCGGGACATCGAGAGATCGGGGGCGGGACATCAGGAGATCGGGGGCGGGACATCGGGAGATCGGGGGCGGGACATCGGGAGATCGGGGGCGGGACATCGGGAGATCGGGGAGCGGGACATCGGGAGGTGGGACAGCGGGAGATCAGGGGGCGGGACATCGGGAGATCGGGGGCGGGACATCGGGAGATCGGGGGCGGGACATCGGGAGATCGGGGGCGGGACATCGGGAGATCGGGGGCGGGACATCGGGAGATCGGGGGCGGGACATCGGGAGATCGCGGGGCGGGAGGTCATGGGGCGGGACATTGGGAGATCGCGGGGAGGGAGATCGGGGGGCGGGACATCGGGAGATCAGGAGGCGGGACATCGGGAGATCGGGGTGCGGGTCATCGGGAGATCGGGAGGTGGGACAGCGGGAGATCAGGGGGCGGGACATCGGGAGATCGGGGGGCGGGGCTCGGGGACTCCTGCTCTCCCCCTCCCCTCCGCCCCCGCTCCTCCCCTTCCTCCCCCCCTACTCCTCCCCCTCCCCCATCCCTCCTCCCCCTCCCTTCTCCCCCCTTCAACCTCCCCGCTTCCGTCCGTTCCCCCCCCTCCACCCCTCCCCCATTCCCCCCTTCCCCCATTACCCCCTCCTCCCCTCCCTTCCCCCTCCCCCTTCCCCCCAGTCACGCTCTCTCTTCCCGCGCCGCTCTCTCTCTTCCCCCCAGTCGCTCTCTCTCTTCCCCCCAGTCGCTCGCTCTCTTCCCCCCAGTCGCTCGCTCTTCCCCCCAGTCGCTCTCTTTTCCCCCAGTCGCTCTCTCTTCCCCCAGTCGCGCTCTCGCTTCCCTGTCGCTCGCTCTCTCTCTCTTCCCCGCCAGTCGCTTGCTCTCTCTCTCTCCCCCCCAGTCGCTCGCTCTCTCTCTCCCCCACAGTCGCTTGCTCTCTCTCTCTCCCCCCCAGTCGCTCACTCACTCTCTCTCTCCCCCCCAGTCGCTCGCTCTCTCTCTCTCCCCCCAAGTCGCTCGCTCTCTTCCCCCCAGTCGCTCTCTCTTCCCTCCCAGTCGCTCTCTCTCTTCCCCCCAGTCGCTCTCTCTCTTCCCCCCCAGTCGCTCTCTCTCTTCCCCCCAGTCGCTCGCTCTCTTCCCCCCCAGTCGCTCTCTCTCTTCCCCCCCAGTCACTCTCTCTCTTCCCCCCATTCGCTCTCTCTCTCCCTTCCCCCCCTGTCGCTCTCTCTCTCTTCCCCCGCAGTCGCTCTCTCTCTTCCCCCCAGTCGCTCTCTCTCTCTTCCCACCCAGTTGCTCTCTCTCTCTCTTCCCCCAGTCGCTCTCTCTCTCTTCCCCCCCAGTCGCTCTCTCTCTCTTCCCCCCCAGTCGCTCTCTCTCTCTCTTCCCCCCCCAGTTGCTCTCTCTCTCTCTTCCCCCCCAGTCGCTCGCTCTCTCTCTTCCCCCCCAGTCGCTCTCTCTCTCTTTTCCCCCCAGTCGCTCTCGCTCTCTCTTCCCCCCAGTCGCTCTCTCTTCCCCCCAGTCTCTCTCTCTCTTCCCCCAGTCTCTCTATCTCTTCCCCCCCAGACACTCTCTCTCTCTCTTGCCCCCAGTCACTCTCAGTCTCTCTTCCCCCAGTCACTCTCTCTCTCTTCCCCCCCAGTCGCACTCTCTCTCTCTTCCCCCCCAGTCGCTCTCCCTCTCTCTTCACCCCGTCGCTCTCTCTCTCTTCCCCCCAGTCGCTCTCTCTCTTCCCCCCCAGTCGCTCTCTCTCTTCCCCCCCAGTCGCTCTCTCTCTCTCATCCCCCCCAGTCGCTCTCTCTCTCTCTTCCCCCCCGGTCGTTCTCTCTCTCTCTTCCCCCCCAGTCGCTCTCTCTCTCTCTTCCCCCCAGTCGCTGTCTCTCTCTTCCCCCCCAGTCGCTCTCTCTCTCTCTTTCCCCCAGTGGCTCTCTCTCTCTCTTCCCCCCCGGTTCGCTCTCTCTCTTCCCCCCAGTCGCTCTCTCTCTTCCCCCCCAGTCGCTCTCTCTCATCCCCCCCAGTCGCTCTCTCTCTTCCCCCCCGTCGCTCTCTCTTCCCCCCTAGTCACTCTCTCTCTTCCCCCCCAGTCGCTCTCTCTCTTCCCCCCAGTCGCTCTCTCTCTTCCCCCCAGTCGCTCGCTCTTCCCCCCAGTCGCTCTCTCTTTTACCCCCCAGTCACTCTCTCTCTTCCCCCCAGTCGCGCTCTCTCTTCCCCCAGTCGCTCGCTCACTCTCTCTCTTCCCCCCACAGTCGCTCGCTCTCTCTCTCTCCCCCCCAGTCGCTCGCTCTCTCTCTCTCCCCCCAGTCGCTTGCTCTCTCTCTCTCCCCCACAGTTGCTCGCTCTCTCTCTACCCCCCAGTCGCTTGCTCTCTCTCTCTCCCCCCCAGTTGCTCGCTCGCTCTCTTCCCCCCCAGTCGCTCCCTCTCTTCCCCCCAGTCGCTCTCTCTCTTCCCCCTCAGTCGCTCTCTCTCTTCCCCCCAGTCGCTCTCTCTCTTCCCCCCCAGTCGCTCTCTCTCTCCCCCCAGTCGCTCTCTCTCTTCCCCCCCAGTCGCTCGCTCTCTTCCCCCGAGTCGCTCGCTCTCTTCCCCCCCAGTTGCTCTCTCTCTTCCCCCCCCATTCGCTCTCTCTCTCCCTTCCCCCCCAGTCGCTCTCTCTCTCTCTTCCCCCGCAGTCGCTCTCTCTGAGAGACTCTCTCTTCCCACCCAGTCGCCTCTCTCTCTCGCTCCTTCTCCCCCCAGTCGCCTCTCTCTCTTCCCCCCCCAGTCGCTCTCTCTCTCTCTTCCCCCCAGTCACTCTCTCTCTCTTCCCCCCGTCGCTCTCTCTCTCTTCCCCCCCAGTCGCTCTCTCTCTCTCTTCCCCCCCCGTCGCTCTATCTCTCTCTTCCCCCCCAGTCGCTCTCTCCCTCTCTTCCCCCCCAGTCGCTATCTCTCTCTTTTCCCCCCCAGTCGCTCTCTCTCTTCCCCCCCCAGTCGCTCTCTCTCTCTTTTCCCCCCCAGTCGCTCTCTCCTCGCTCTTCCCCCCCCAGTCGCTCGCCCTCTCTCTTCCCCCCCAGTCGCTCGCTCTCTCTCTTTCCCCCCAGTCGCTCGCTCTCTCTCTTCCCCCCCAGTCGCTTGCTCTCTCTCTTCCCCCCCAGTCGCTCTCTCTCTTCCCCCCAGTCGCTCTCTCTCTTCCCCCCAGTCGCTCTCTCTTCCCCCCCAGTCGCTCTCGCTCCTCCCCCCAGTCGCTCTCTCTCTTCCCCCCAGTCGCTCTATCTCTTCCCCCCAGTCGCTCTCTCTCTTCCCCCCCAGTCGCTCTCTCTCTTCCCCCCCAGTCGCTCTCTCTCTTCCCCCCCAGTCGCTCTCTCACTTCCCCCCAGTCGCTCTCTCCCTTCCCCCCGTCACTCTCTCTCTTCCCCCCCAGTCGCTCTCTCTCTTCCCCCCAAGTCGCTCTCTCTCTTCCCCCCCATCGCTCCCACTCTTCCTCCCCAGTCGCTCTCTCTCTTCCCTCCCGTCGCTCTCTCTCTTCCCCCCAGTCGCTCTCTCTCTTTCCCCCCAGTCGCTCTCTCTCTTCCCCCCAGTCGCTCTCTCTCTTCCCCCCCAGTCGCTCTCTCTCTTCCCCCCCAATTGCTCCCTCTCTTCCCCCCAGTCACTCTCTCTCTTCCAACAACAACATGCCCTCGAAAAAGCCTCGGCACCGCCGGGCACTCCAGCTAGTATCTATATGTATAAACGGATCGTTCTGTCTGTCTGTCTGTCTATCTGTCTGTCTGTCTGTCTATCTGTCTGTCTATCTGTCCGTCTGTCTGTCCTCGCGTGTGCGTCTGTCCGGCTATGCGCTCGAAAGTTATAGAGCGTGCCTATGCGTGTGTTACGTCAAAAGAAAGCTTACCTTTCCAAAATGGTCGTAAGCGTATTTACGTTTCGGCCGGACAAAAATCGCGCCCGCGGTATCCAAAAAACATTCAAAATTCCGCTCATTAGCATCTCATTATCCGCTCATTAGCAATAGAGTGACGTCGAGGTCGACCAATCTTACGCCGGGTTCCTGGCGCGTGCGGGCAGGCCCTCCTACGGTCGAGTGACGGGACGATTGACCAATCCTACGCTTCGGTGACCTGACGGTTGACCAATCGGTGCCTGTGTGGGCGGGCCTTATCGTTCTGAACCGAGGTGAGTCGCCGCCATCTTGATTCCAAACTTTTCATTTCTTTTTCCCGCTTTCTGCGTGTTTTCTTTTCAAATCTACAGTTCCAGCAAAAAAAAAGTTGCTTTTAAAACACAAATTGTTTTTTTAAACAGTTAATTAATTGTAAATCTTTTGTCTAACCTCTATAATTCTCCTACCTTTCACTGTTTTTTCCAGGCCCGGGGCCTAGGCTTCACCAACTGCCAGCAGTGCAACTCTAGACCCAGGCTCCCGGCCTAGACAGAGACAAACACTGGCAGAGGGCAGAGGGTGTGCTGCCTCAGCTCCATTCCCGGGGTCAGTAGGTGGGGAGGCTTCATAAGCAACTGGGGTAGGTCGCAAGCCCCGAGTAATAATCTGAAGATCCTGTGTTTGCAGCTGAGGAATTTCTTCTGCTGACAGCCCCAGGTTAACGGCAGCCATCTTTGTCAAGGAGGGTGAAAAGTTTCAGTGCGACGCCATTTTGATTCAGTGTGTAACAGAGTGCATGCGCGGCCATCTTAGTACAGGAACATAGAGTGGGTGGGGCTTCTGTGCTCCAAATCTGTGTCTGTGACAGACAATCGACTGTGTGGGTGGGGCCTAATCTTTCCAACTGAAAAGCGAGCGGCGGCCATTGTTTGTGATAAAACACACTGAGGTGAGCACCCCTTTTTTAATAAAAAGATTGGTGAGGTTGTAAAGTGTATGTTACAGAAAGATTTACCAAAAATGTTTTATAAGTACAGGAAACTTTGTGCTATCCGGAGGTGAGCTATCTGGCAATCTGGAGCCACCACAAAAATCAGCAGCTGTTTTTTATTCTTTGTTTTTTTTGCTTTGTTTGAATAGTCAAGCTGTGCAAGGTCTGTAGCTATAGCAATAGCTTTAGCAACAGAGCTTTAGGGCCACACCCAGTGTTTAGAAGCTGTTGCTAAGCAACAGTGTTTGTTGTTAAATACAGAGATAAGAATCTCGTATCTCTCAACATTAACTCTGGAGAGTACTTGAGGCAAGGCATCTGCTCGGTCCCGTGGGTGCCGGATAGCACAAAGTTTCCTGTACTTTAAGTTTATCTCCCCCCTCCCTTTCCACCCCCACCCCCCCACAACCCCTTCCCCCCCACAACCCCCCTCCCCCCCGACAACCCCCACCCCCCTCCCCCCCCACACCCCCTTCCCCCCCCACCCCCCTCTGCCCCACACCCCCCACACCCCCAGCCTCCACCCCCACTCCCCCACCCCACCTCCCCCCACACCCACTTCCCCCCCACACCCCCTTCCCCCCCTCCCCACCCCCCTTCCCCCCCACACACCCCCACACCCCCTTCCACCCCCCTCCCCACCCCCCCTTCCCCCCTCCCGTTCACCTCTTCCCCCCCTCCCCACCCCTCCTCCCCCTCCCCACCCCCTCCTCCCCCTCCCCACCCCCTCCTCCCCCCTTCCCCTCGCTCCCCCACCCCCCTTCCCCTCCCCCCACACCCCCTTCCCCCCCACCCCTCCCTCCCCCTCCCCAACCCCCCTTCCCCATCCCACCCCTCCCCACCCCCTCCCCAACCTACCTTCCCCATCCCCCCTCCACTCCCCCTCCCCACTCTCTCTTCCCCACCAGTCATTCGCTCTCTTCCCCCCCAGTCGTTCGCTCTCTTCCCCCCAGTCGCTCGATCTCTTCCCCCCCAGTCGCTCGCTCTCTTCCCCCCAGTCGCTCGCTCTCTTCCCCCCAGTCGCTCGCTCTCTTCCCCCCAGTCGCTCGCTCTCTTCCCCCCCAGTCGCTCGCTCTCTTCCCCCCCAGTCGCTCGCTCTCTTCTCCCCCGTCGCTCTCTCTTCCCCCCAGTCGCTCTCTCTCTTCCCCCCCAGTCGCTCTCTCTCTTCCCCCCAGTCGTTCTCTCCCTTCCCCCAATGTCGCTCTCTCTCTTCCCCCCCAGTCGCTCTCTCTCTTCCCCCCCAGTCGCTCTCTCTCTTCTCCCCCACTCGCTCTCTCTCTTCCCCCAGTCGCTCTCTCTTCCCCCCAGTCGCTCTCTCTCTTCCCCCCCAGTCGCTCTCTCACTTCCCCCCAGTTGCTCTCTCTCTTCCCCCCCAGTCGCTCTCTCTCTTCCCCCCCAATCGCTCTCTCTCTTCCCCCCAGTCGCTCTCTCTCTTCCCCCCCAGTCGCTCTCTCTTCCCCCCCAGTCGCTCTCTCTCTTCCCCCCCAGTCGCTCTCTCTCTTCCCCCCCAGTCGCTCTCTCTCTTCCCCCCCAGTCGCTCTCTCTCTTCCCCCCCAGTCGCTCTATCTCTTCCCCCCCAGGCGCTCTCTCTCTTCCCCCCCAGTCACTCTCTCTCTTCCCCCCAGTCGCTCTCTCGCTTCCCCCCCAGTCGCTCTCTCTCTTCCCCCCAATCGCTCTCTCTCTTCCCCCCAGTCACTCTCTCTCTTCCCCCCAGTCGCTCACTCTCTTCCCCCCAGTCGCTCTCTGTCTTCCCCCCCAGTCGCTCTCTTTCTCCCCCCAGTCGCTCTCTCTCTCCCCCCTCCAGTCGCTCTCTCTCTTCCCCCCCAGTCACTCTCTCTCTTCCCCCCAGTCGCTCTCTCTCTTCACCCCAGTCACGCTCTCTCTTCCCCCCAGTCGCTCTCTCTCTTCCCCCCGTCGCTCTCTCTCTTCCCCCCAGTCACACTCTCTCTTCCCCCCTTCGCTCTCTCTCTTCCCCCCAGTCGCTCTCTCTCTTCCCCCCAGTCGCTCTCTCTCTTCCCCCCACTCGCTCTCTCTCTTCCCCCCGTCACTCTCTCTCTTCCCCCCAGTCGCTCTCTCTCTTCCCCCCCAGTCGCTCCCTCTCTTCCCCCCCGTCGCTCTCTCTCTTCCCCCCAGCCACTCTCTCTCTTCCCCCCCAGTCGCTCTCTCTCTTCCCCCCAGTCACTCTCTCTCTTCCCCCCAGTCGCTCTCTCTCTTCCCCCCCAGTCGCTCTCTCTCTTCCCCCCCAATCGCTCTCTCTCTCCCCCCCAGTCGCTCTCTCTCTCACCCCCCCAGTCGCTCTGTCTCTTCCCCCCCAGTCACTCTCTCTCTTCCCCCCAGTCGCTCTCTCTCTTCACCCCAGTCACTCTCTCTCTTCCCCCCAGTCGCTCTCTCTCTTCCCCCCAGTCGCTCTCTCTCTTCCCCCAGTCACACTCTCTCTTCCCCCCTTCGCTCTCTCTCTTCCCCCCAGTCGCTCTCTCTCTTCCCCCCAGTCGCTCTCTCTCTTCCCCCCACTCGCTCTCTCTCTTCCCCCCGTCAATCTCTCTCTTCCCCTCAGTCGCTCTCTCTCTTCCCCCCGTCGCTCTCTCTCTTCCCCCCAGTCACACTCTCTCTTCCCCCCTTCGCTCTCTCTCTTCCCCCCAGTCGCTCTCTCTCTTCCCCCCACTCGCTCTCTCTTCCCCCCGTCACTCTCTCTCTTCCCCCCCAGTCGCTCTCTCTCTTCCCCCCCAGTCGCTCTCTCTCTTCCCCCCCAGTCGCTCTCTTCCTCCCCAGTCGCTCTCTCTCTTCCCCCCCAGTCGCTCTCTTCCCCCCCAGTCGCTCTCTCTCTTCCCCCCCAGTCGCTCTCTCTCTTCCCCCCAGTCGCTCTCTCTCTTCCCCCCCAGTCGCTCTCTCTCTTCCCCCCAATCGCTCTCTCTCTTCCCCCCAGTCGCTCTCTTTCTTCCCCCCCAGTCGCTCTCTCTCTCCCCCCCAGTCGCTCTCTCTCTCCCCCCCAGCCGCTCTCTCTCTTCCCCCCCAGTCACTCTCTCTCTTCCCCCCAGTCGCTCTCTCTCTTCACCCCAGTCACTCTCTCTCTTCCCCCCAGTCGCTCTCTCTCTTCCCCCCAGTCGCTCTCTCTCTTCCCCCCAGTCACACTCTCTCTTCCCCCCTTCGCTCTCTCTCTTCCCCACCAGTCGCTCTCTCTCTTCCCCCCAGTCGCTCTCTCTCTTCCCCCCACTCGCTCTCTCTCTTCCCCCCGTCACTCTCTCTCTTCCCCCCAGTCGCTTTCTCTCTCTCTTCCAATAACAGCATGCCCTCGAAAAAGCCTCGGCACCGTCGGGCACTCCAGCTAGTTCTATATATAAACCATCTAAATCCCTTATTGGGATTCCAACATGTAGCTCACTCTATGGTAGCCAGTACTCTCATAGAGTCATAGAGTTATACAGCACAGAAAGAGGCCCTTCGGCCCATCGCGTCCATGCCGGCCATCAAGCCCTGTCTAATCTAATCCCATTTTCCAGCATTTGATCCATAGTCTTGTATGCTATGGCATTTCAAGTGCTCATCTAAAGGCTTCTTGAATGTTGTGAGGGTTCCTGCCTCTACCACCCTTTCAGGCAGTGAGTTCCAGATTCCAACCACCCTCTGGGTGAAAATGTTTTTCCTCAAATCCCCTCTAAACCTTCTGCCCCTCACCTTGAATCTATGCCCCCTTGTTATTGACCCCTCTACTAAGGGGGAAAGTTCCTTTCTATCCATCCTATCTATGCCCCTCATAATTTTGTATACCTCAATCAGGCCCCCCTCAGCCTTCTCTGCTCCAAGGAAAACAACCCCAGCCTATCTAGTCTTTCCTCATAGCTGAAACGCTCCAGCCCAGGTAACATCCTGGTAAATCTCCTCTGCACCCTCTCCAAAGCAATCACATCCTTCCTATAGTGTGGCGACTAGAACTGCACAAAGTACTCCAGCTGTGGCCTTACCAGCGTTTTGTACAGCTCCATCATAACCTCCCTGCTCTTATATTCTATGCCTCGGCTAATGAAGGCAAGTATCCCATATGCCTTTTTAACCAACTTATCCACCTGTTCGGCTGCCTTCAGGGATCTATGTACATGCACACCAAGGTCCCTCTGATCCTCTGTCTTTCCTAGGGTCTTACCATTCATTGTGTATTCCCTTGCCTTGTTAGTCCTCCCAAAATGCATCACCTCACACTTTTCAGGGTTAAATTCCATTTGCCACTGTTCCGCCCATCTGACCAACTCATCTATATCGTGCTGTAGCCTGAGGCTTCCCGCCTCGCTATTTACCACCCCACCAATTTTCGTGTCATCTGCAAACTTACTGATCATACCTTTTACATTCACATCCAAATCATTTATGTAGACCACAAACAGCAAGGGACCCAGCACCGATCCCTGTGGTACCCCACTGGACACAGGCTTGCAGTCACAAAAACAACCTTCCACCATCACCCTCTGCCTTCTGCCACTAAGCCAGTTTTGGATCCAATGTGCCAAGGCACCCTGGATCCCATGGGCTCTTACCTTCCTGACCAGTCTCCTATGCGGGACTTTATCAAAAGCCTTACTGAATTCCATGTAAACCACATCCACTGCACTACCCTCATCCACACACCTAGTCACCCCCTCGAAGAATTCAATCAAATTGGTCAGACATGATCTTCCCTTGACAAAGCCATGCTGGCTATCCCTAATTAATCCCTGCCTCTCCAAGTGGAGACCAATTCTGTCCCTCAGAATTTTTTCCAATAATTTCCCTACCACTGATGTTAGGCTCACTGGCCTGTAATTCCCTAGTTTATCCCTGTTAGATCCGTGATTCTGAGAGTATGATGTTTTTCAATAACCACACGGATGCTGTAACTTAACAATCAACAGGTATTTACTGGAGTAGGGTAGTCTCAAGACTGGGGTACAGAGGCATGCTCAAGGCTTATATACAGGTGTGGTCACTGCCGGTACTACAGTATACAGGAGCTGTAAAAGTAGTTCTCTCTTAAAGGTACATACACTACAATTCCTCCCCTTTTAGATTAGTAGTACCCATAATATTCAAATAACAATTAACACTTTAACATGTACATTAAACAACAATAGTCCATTTATAGATTCAGTCTGGGGCGGCTTCCTGATCCTTTCGGGATAGCGCCTTTCCTGAGGTTCTTGTTCTTGGTGCGGAGGCGATTCTGGCCCCCTTTTCATCGGTTAGTTCATCGGGTTCCACTGCTACTGGTTCGGAGGTAGATGCTACCGGTATGTCGGGTTCATCCCCAGGTATGCAAGACATGGGGTTGACTCGTTCCTGTGACGCTAAGATCTGATCAACGTGGCGTCTCACAATGTTCTCCCCGACATCCACTGTGTACATTAATGGCCCCTGCCGTGTGCATATCGTTCCGGGTTGCCATTTCTCTGTTCGGTAGTCACGGGCCAAGACTGGTTGTCCTACATTGAAGCTCCTTGTCGGCTTCTCATTGATGTGCTGGAATTGTTTATCCTCAACATTTCTTCGCACATTTGGTCTAAGCAAGTCCAGACGAGATCGCAACCTTCGGTTAAAGAACATCATGGCCGAGGTCTGGTTGGTAACTGCATGTGTCGCGTTTCGGTAGGCTAATAAGAAATTGTCCACCTTATGCTGTAGTGGAATTTCATCGTCGCACATGGCCTTTATCGCCTTCTTAAAGGTTTGTACGAACCTCTCAGCCAATCCATTTGTGGCTGGATGATACGGGGCGGATGTGTAATGCCTTACCCCATTCCTTCTCATAAATTTTCGAAACTCTTCGGACACAAACTGTGGTCCATTATCAGAGCAAATCTGCTCTGGCAAGCCGTTTCTGGCAAATATGGTCCATAGGACTGCAATCATTTTCTCTGTAGTGGTTGAGGACATTTTTATCACCTCAGGCCACTTCGAAAGAGCATCCACTGCTATTATGAACATTGAGTCCATGAATGGACCAGCAAAATCAATATGCACCCGTTGCCATGGAGAGGAGGGCCACTCCCATGGGTGTAGAGGGGCATGTGGTGGTGCATTTTGGACCTTCTGGCATCCTGAGCAGCTCTTGGTTAGGTCTTCGATTTGTTGATCGAAGCCCTAGCAAGGCTTTTCATTTTCACTCCCCCCAGATGACCTTCATGTAGCTCATTTCGCACTCTCTCCCTTAACTTTGGTGGAATCACCACTCTGGATCCACACATCACTGTCCCCTGGCATACTGACAGCTGTTCTCTTCTGGATGAGAATGCTGGCAACAGTGAGTTGCCATGTGTTGGCCATCCCCTCACCGTCAATTCATATACCCGAGACAGCGTCATATCATTGCGGGTCTCCTTCTCTATATCCGCGTTCGTTACTGGCAATCATTCAATTATTGACGAATAAAATATCTCGATAGGGTCCACTGCTGGTGCTTCCTCCACAGTAGGCAGTGGCAGGCGCGATAGCCCATCAGCGTTTCCATGCTGTTTCGTGCCTTTATATTCTATTTCATATTGATTCACCCCTAGAAACAGGGACCATCTTTGTAACCGTTGTGCCGTCATTACTGGAACGCCCTTCTTAGGATTAAAGATGGAGACAAGTGGTTGGTGGTCAGTCAGCAAGGTGAACTTCTGCCCATGCAGATAGTGGTTGAATTTTTTTGCTCCCCATACTAGGCTGAGGGCCTCCCTGTCAATCTGGGCGTAGTTGCGCTCGGCTGAGGTTAGTGACCGAGACGCAAAGGCTACTGGCCTCTCCAACCCGTCTGGGAATTTGTGCGACAGCACCGCTCCAATACCATAGGGTGATGCATCACATGACAAAAGAATTGGTAGTGCTGGGTTGAAATGGGCCAACACCTCTTTTGATGTGATCAATTCTTTACACTTCTGGAAAGCTCGTCTACGTTCATCATTCCACTTCCATGGTACCCCTGTTTGCAGTAGGGTGTTCAGTGGGTGTAATACCGTGGACAAATTTGGTAAGAACTTATGGTAGTAGTTTACCAGCCCGAGGAACGACCTCAGTTGTGACACATTTTCCGGTGCTGGAGCCTTGACTACTGCCTCAATCTTTTCAGGGGACTTATGTAACCCCTCTTCATCGATGACGTGGCCACAATACGAGATCTGCTTCTGGAAAAACTCGCACTTGTGGCGATTAGCTCGTAGCCCATATTCCTTTAATCTGGTGAGCACCTTCTCCAAGTTGGCGAGGTGATCACTGTCATTTTTGCCCGTGACCAGGATGTCGTCCAAATAACACTGGGTCCCTGGAATCCCTTGCAGGACTTGATCCATTGCCCTTTGACAAATAGCCGGAGCCGATGCTACCCCGAACACCAGCCGGTTGTATTGATAAAGACCTTTATGAGTGTTAATCGTAAGGTATTGTTTCGAGGCTTCTTCTACCTCCATTTGCAAGAACGCCTGGGCTAGATCAATTTTGGTGAAGCGTTTACCTCCAGATAGCGAGGCGAAAATATCCTCAATTCGTGGAAGCGGATATTGTACCGTGTGAAGGACTGGGTTTACTGTCACCTTAAAATCCCCACAGATGCGGACCTTCTTTGGTTCCCCAGGCGTATTACTCAATGACCTCTTCATTACAGGAACGATGGGTGTAGCCCACTCGCTCCAGTCTACTTTGGACAGTACTCCTGAACGTTCCAACCCTTCCAGCTCTGCTTCGACAGCTGGTCTGATCGCATAAGGCACTGGTCTGGCCTTAAGAAACTTTGGGCTTGCATTTTCCTCTATTTTAATCGTTGCTGTTATGCCTTTTAGTGTTCCGAGTCCCTCCTGGAACACTTCTTTGCGTCAGTTAGCATTTTTGACAGTCGTCTAGGTGTGACGTCGTCATCCTTTTTGGCCTCAACCTTCATTGCCTGTATGGAATGCCAATCTAATTGTATCTTCCGGATCCATTCACGTCCTAGCAGTGGTGGTCCTCCATCTGGCAATACATATATATCCATTTTAGGTATTTCCTGGCCTTTATATATCACTTTCACCCTTATTTTTCCTTTGGGGTAGACTTTTTGCCCCGTGTACGTCTTCAAGACAATCTCTGTAGCTTTCAAGGGTATACATGAAAATAGCCGCTTGTAGTCCCTTTGGTTTATGACTGTTAGGGCTGATCCTGTGTCCAATTCCATTTTCACTTGGATTCCGTCTATCTTGAGTGTAACCCAGATAGTCTGGTGATCCTCCATTTTGGTTACATTATGTAGCTTCAGACAACCCAGCTCCTTGCTTCCGGAGTCTGTGTCACTTTTCTGTTCGTCTGAACTACTGTCCATCACCTGGTGTACCTTTTTGTACTTCTCCTGTGGAGATTTCTTACTGTTGGTTTTCTTCCCAGACCTGCAGACTCTTGCTATGTGTCCTGCTTTTCCACACTGTCTGCACACTTGGTCCTTGAACCAACAATCCTTCTGGTCATGTGTTGTTCTGCCGCAGCGATAGCACTTCCCTGTTCCATAGAACATTTCATTGGTGCCATATTCTTGCGGTCTCCGTTGTATCTCTGCAGCGCCCCTTGCGGCTGCTTCGTGTGATACTGCCATACTGAAAGCCTTGTCCAGCGTAAGATCCTTTTCTGATGGAAGCCGTTTCTGGGTTCCTTCACTTTGCAGCCCACACACAAACTTGTCCCTTAACGTATCTGCTAGTCCCGCTCCAAACTGGCAGTGTTTCGATAGCTTGCACAGTTCCATTAGGTACTCAGCATTGCTTTCGTCTTTGTGTTGGTTCCTTTTATGGAACTTAAATCGTTCTGCTATCAGCAGCGGTGTGGGGTTTAAGTGGTCCTGTAGGATTTCTACTATGCTTTCGAAATTCTTGTTCACAGGCTTCTCTGGGGTTATTAGGTTTCGCAGTAACCCATAAGTTTTTGCACCCATGGAATTTAACAAAACCAGTGCTTTCCTAGCATCTGGCACTTCATTCACCCTGCAGTACACCTCAATACGTTCCACATATGTCGCCCAATCTTCGACTTCATTGTCGAACGTAGAGATACTGCCACTCTTCTGCATCCCTGGGTGTGATTTAACTGTCAAAAATGGCGTCTTCCGCGCTTCCCCTTCTTCTCCGCTGGCACAAAATGGCGTCTCCTGCGCTTTCCTTCCTTCCCGCGCTCGCCCTTCTCCGCTGCAGCTTCTAAAAATGGCATCTCCCACGCTCTTCCTTCTTCTCCGTGGCTCAATGGCGTCTCCCGCGCTCTCCCTTCTTCTCCCCGCGGACACTGTTCAGCCCTTGAGCCCTGGCTGTGCTCTGCGTGTTTTGTTTTTTGTTTTTTTGTGCGCCTTTCCCGTTTCCGCCGCTCGGTCTTGAACCCGGCTGTTGCTTTACCCTCTCTCTCTCCATTTTGTTTTTCCTCGATGCCACTTGGTTTTCTACCCCCGGCTGCGCCCTGTGCGCTTCACCCTCTGTCTTACCCCATCGACGCTGCTCAGCTTTCTCTCCGCCGTCGGTCGGCTCCAGCCGCCGCTGTCCGGGAAGGGTCTGCGCTGTACCTGTCGTCAGTCTATTGCTGATCGTCGTGGCTGGGGAACCAAGCCCGGCTCTCCACAGCCTCCCCTGCGATGTTCACTCTCTGCCGGATGACTGGGCGGTTGCTCGTGGTCGACGCCCGTGTTTCTGGCCTCGACTTTCTTCCACCGCCCTCCCGGAGCGAATCCTCGAAGGGAAATGCAGAGTTGCAGGTAGATTCAAATCGGCACTCGTCGCCACTGTTAGATCCGTGATTCTGAGAGTATGATGTTTTTCAATAACCACACGGATGCTGTAACTTAACAATCAACAGGTATTTACTGGAGTAGGGTAGTCTCAAGACTGGGGTACAGAGGCATGCTCAAGGCTTATATACAGGTGTGGTCACTGCTGGTACTACTGTATACAGGAGCTGTAAAAGTAGTTCTCTCTTAAAGGTACATACACTACAATCCCTACTACCCTTCTTGAATAATGGTACTACGTTAGCTGCTCTCCAGTCCTCTGGCACATCCCCTGTGGCCAGAGAGGTTCTGAAAATTTGTGTCAGAGCCCCTGCAATCTCCTCCTTTGCCTCACATAGTAGCCTGGGATACATCTCGCCCGGGCCTGGGGATTTATCCACTTTTAAGCCTGCTAAAACCGCTAGTACCTCCTCCCTCTCGATGCTAATATGTTCAAGTATATCACAGTCCCCCTGCCTGATTTCTATGTCTACATCGTCCTTCTCCATAGTGAACACAGATGCAAAAAATTCATTTAAAACCCCACCTACATCCTCTGGCTCTACACACAGTTTGCCACTTTGGTCCCTAATGGGCCCTATTCTTTCCCTAGTTATCCTCTTGCCCTTAATATAATTATAAAACACCTTAGGATTTTCCTTTATTTTGCTCGCCAGTGTTATTTCATGGCCCCTCCTCGCTCTCCTAATTTCTTTTTTAAATATCCCCCTGCACTTTTTATACTCCTCTAGGGCTTCCTCTGTCTTTAGTCCTTTGTATCTGCCAAAAGCCCCCCTTTTTTTCCTAATCCATTCTCGTATATCCCTTGACATCCAAGGTTCCCTGGGCTTGTTGGTCCCACCCTTGACCTTTACGGGAACATGTTGCCATTGTAGCCTCTCAATTTCCTTTCTGAAAGACTCCCATTGCTCCAATGTGGATTTTCCTTCAAGTAGCTGATCCCAGTCCACATTGGCCAGATCCTGCCTTATCATATTAAAATCAGCCTTCCCCCAATTTAGAACCTTTATTTCCGGCCCATCCTTGTCCTTTTCCATGACTACCTTAAATCTCACCGAATTACGGTCACTGTCACCAAAGTGCTCACCTACTAACACTTCTACCACTTGCCCGGCCACATTCCCTAGAATTAGGTCCAGTAACGCCCCCTCTCTTGTAGGACTTTCTACATGCTGGCTCAAAAAGCTCTCCTGGATGCACTTTAAGAATTCTGCACCCTCTAAGCCTTTCACACTCTGACTATCCCACTCAAAGTTAATAAGTCACCTGGTCCAGATGGGATGCATCCTAGGTTGCTAGGAATCTAGGATGGAGATCGCAGAAGCTCTGACCAAAATCTTTCAATCCTCCTTGGATATGTGAGTGGTGCCAGAGGATCGGAGGATTGCAAATGTTACACCACTGTTCAAAAAAGGGGTGAGGGAGAAACCTAGTAATTACAGGCCAGTCAGCCTAACGTCAGTGGTGGGAAAACTACTCGAGACCATTGTCAAGGACAAAATTAATTCTCACTTGGAGAAGCATGGGTTAATAAGTAACAGCCAGCATGGATTTGGTAAAGGCAAATCATGTCTGACCAACCTGATTGAGTTCGTTGATGAAGTAACAGAGAGGGTTGATGTAGGTAGTGCAGTAGATGTGCAAAAGCTTTTATCGGTATATCAGGAGGAAAAGACTGGTAAAATCCCAAGTCGGTCCCTTGCAGTCCGATTCGGGAGAATATATAATGGAGAATAAGGAAATGGCAGACCAATTAAACTCATACTTTGGTTCTGTATTCACAAAGGAGGACACAAATAACCTCCCAGGAATATCGGCAAACATGGGGACTAATGAGAGGGAGGAGCTGACAGAAATTAGTATCTCTAGGGATATGGTGTTGGGTAAGTTGAGGGGACTGAAGGCCGACAAATCCCCGGGGCCTGATAAACTACATCCTAGGGTACTTAAGGAGGTGGCCCTGGAGATAGCAGATGCTCTAAGGATCATCTTCCGGAACTCCATTGACTCGGGAACAGTACCCGTGGATTGGAGGGTAGCTAATGTTACCCCAATATTTAAAAAGGGGGGTAGAGAGAAAGCAGGGAATTATAGACCAGTAAGCCTTACATCGGTTGTGGGCAAAATGCTAGAGTCCATTATTAAGGATAAAATAGCGGAGCACTTGACAAATGGGGAAAGGATCGGACAGAGTCAACATGGATTTACAAAGGGTAAATCGTGTTTGACTAATCTGCTGGAATTTTTTGAGGAAGTAACTGGTAAAATAGATGGGGGAGAGCCAGTGGATGTGGTGTACCTTGACTTCCAGAAAGCCTTCGATAAGGTTCCACACAAAAGATTATCATGCAAAATTAAGGCTCATGGAATTGGGGGCAAAGTATTAACGTGGATAGAGAACTGGCTGGCGGATAGAAAACAGAGAGTTGGAATAAACGGCTCGTTTTCGGAGTGGCAGGCAGTGACCAGCGGGGTGCCGCAAGGATCTGTCCTGGGACCCCAGCTGTTCACAATATATATAAATGATCTGGATCAGGGAATTGGATGCAATATTTCCAAATTCGCTGACGACACTAAACTAGGAGGAGGGGTGGGCTCTGATGAGGATGTCAGGAGGCTACAGTGCGATTTGGACAGGTTGGGGGAATGGGCGGATACGTGGCAGATGCACTATAATGTGGATAAATGCGAGGTTATCCACTTTGGGGGTAAAAACAGGAGGGTAGATTATTATCTAAATGGCAATAGATTGGGAGATGGGGAAGTGCAGAGGGACCTGGGTGTTCTTGTGCACCAGTCACTGAAGGAGAGCATGCAGGTGCAACAGGCGATTAAGAAGGCAAATGGTATGTTGGCCTTCATATCAAGGGGGTTCGAGTATAGGAATAGGGATACCTTACTACAGCTGTACAAGGTGCTGGTGAGACCGCATCTGGAGTATTGTGTACAGTTTTGGTCGCCCCATCTGCGGAAGGATGTTCTTGCCATGGAAAGAGTGCAACGGCGATTCACCAGGCTGATACCTGGAATGGCGGGAATGACCTACGAAGAGAGATTAAATAGTTTGGGCTTGTACTCACTGGAGTTTAGAAGATTGAGAGGGGATCTCATCGAAACATATAAAATTATGGCAGGCCTGGACAGGCTGAATTCAGAGAGAATGTTTCCAATGGCCGGGGAGCACAGAACCAGGGGCCACAGTCTAAAAATAGCGGGCAAATCATTTAAAACAGAGATGAGGAAGAATTTCTTCACTCAAAGAGTGGTGAGCCTGTGGAATTCCCTGCCACAGAGGGCTGTGAAGGCTAATTCAATAAATATTTTCAAGAGAGAATTGGATATATTTCTGAAGGCTAAGGGGATTAAGGGTTACGGAGAAAAGGCGGGGACGGGGTACTGAACTGGTAAGATCAGCCATGATCTCATTGAATGGCGGAGCAGGCTCGAAGGGCCGAATGGCCTACTCCTGTTCCTATCTCTATGTATCTATGTGCATCAGCAAATAAGGTGAAAGCAGGGAATAATGGTAAAAAGTTAAAATTAAAGGCTCTTTATCTGAATGCTCAAAGCATTTGTAACAAGATAGGATAGTAGGGATAAACCAGGGAATTACAGGCCAGTGAACCTAACATCAGTGGTAGGGAAATTATTGGAAAAAATTCTGTGGGACAGAATTAGTCTCCACTTGGGGAGGCAGGGATTAATCAGGGATAGTCAGCATGGCTTTGTCAGGGGGAGATCATGTCTGACCAAATTGATTGAATTTTTTGAAGGTGTGACTAGGTGTGTGGATGAGGGTAGTGCAGTTGATGTAGTCTACATGGACTTCAGTAAGGTTTTTGACAAAGTCCCACATGGGAGATTGGTCAAGAAGGTAAGAGCCCATGGGATCCAGGGCAATTTGGCACACTGGATCCAAAATTGGCTTAGTGGCAGGATACAGAGGGTGATGGTCGAAGGTTATTTTTGTGACTGTAAGCCTGTATCCAGTGGTGTACCGCAGGGATCGGTGCTGGGTCCTTTGCTGTTTGCAGTGTACATTAATGATTTAGATTTTAGAGTTTAGAAGAATGAGAGGGGAACTCATTGAAACTTATAAAATTCTAACAGGACTAGACAGACTAGATACAGGAAGGATGTTCCCAATGGCGGGGGAGTCCAGAACCAGGGGTCACAGTCTAAGGATAAGATGTAAGCCATTTAGGACTGAGATGAGGAGGAATTTCTTCACCCAGACAGTGGTGAACCTGTGGAATTCTTTACCACAGAAGGCAGTTGAGGCCAATTCATTAAATATATTCAAGAAGGAGTTAGATCTATTTCTTAAGGCTAAAGGGATCAAGGAATATGGGGAGAAAGCAGGGACAGGGTACTGAATTTGGATGATCAGCCATGATCTCATTAAATGGCGGAACAGGCTTGAGGGGCCGAATGGCCTACTCCTGCTCCTATGTTCTATGTATCTATGTAGATATGAATGTAGGAGGTATGATCAGTAAGTTCGCAGTTGACACGAAAATTGGTGGAGTGGTAAATAGCGAGGAAGGAAGCCTTAGGCTACAGCACGATATAGACGGGTTGGTCAGATGGGCAGAACAGTGGCAAATGGAATTTATCCCTGAAAAGTGTGAGGTGATGCATTTTGGGAAGACAAACAAGGCAAGGGAATACACAATGAATGATAGGATCCTAGGAAGCACAGAGGATCAGAGGGACCTTGGTGTGCATGTACATAGATCCCTGAAGGCAGCAGGACAGGTAGATAAGGTGGTTAAAAAGGCATATGGGATACTTGCCTTCATTAGCCGAGGCATAGAATATAAGAGCAGGAAGGTTATGATGGAGCTGTACAAAACGTTAGTTAGGCCACAGCTGGAACACTGTGTGCAGTTCTGGTCACCACACTATAGGAGGGATGTGATTGCATTGGAGAGGGTGCAGAGGAGATTCACCAGGATGTTACCTGGGCTGGAACGCTTCAGCTATGAAGAGAAATTGGATAGGCTGGGGTTGTTTTCCTTAGAGCAGAGAAGGCTGAGGGGGGACCTGATTGAGGTGTACAAAATTATGTGGGGCATAGATAGGGTAGATAGAAAGGAACTTTTCCCCTTAGTAGAGGGGTCAATAACCAGGGGCATAGTTTCAAGGTAGGGGGCAGGAGGTTTAGAGGGGATTTGAGGAAAAACTTTTTCACCCAGAGGGTGGTTGGAATCTGGAACTCACTGCCTGAAAGGGCGGTAGAGGCTGGAACCCACACAACATTCAAGAAGTATTTAGATGAGCACTTGAAATGCCATAGCATACAAGGCTACGGACCAAGTGCTGGAAAATGGGATTAGAATAGACAGGGCTTGATGGCTGGCACGGACGCGATGGGCCGAAGGGCCTCTTTCTGTGCTGTATAACTCTATGACTCTATGACTCTACGATCTCTAGTTGGTTCCTCGACATATTGGTGCAGGAAACCATCCCGTATACACTCTAGGAATTCCTCCTCCACAGTATTGTTACTAATTTGGTTAGCCCAATCTATATGTAGATTAAAGTCACCCATGATAAATGCTGTGCCCTTATTGCACGCATCTCTAATTTCCCATTTAATGCCATCCCCAACCTCAGCATTAATGTTTGGGGGTCTGTATACAACTCCCACTAACGTTTTCTGCCCCTAGGTATTTTTCAGCTCTACCCATACAGATTCCACACCATCAGAGCTAATGTCCTTCCTTACTATTGTGTTAATCTCCTCTTTAACCAGCAATGCTACCCCACATCCTTTTCCTTTTTGCCTGTCTTTCCTGAATATTGAATACCTCTGGATGTTGAATTCCCAGCCCTGGTCACCCTGGAGCCATGTCTCCGTAATCCCAATTATATCATATCCGTTTACATCTATTTGCGCAGCTAACTCATCCACCTTATTACGAATGCTCCTCGCATTAAGACACAAAGCCTTCAGGCTTGTTTTTTTAACACTCTTAGACCTTTTAGAATTATTATTTAATGTGGCCCTGTTTGGTTTACACCATTGATTTCTCTGATTGCCACTTTTGCTTTTCTCCTTCCTGTCTTTTGCTTCTATCCTTGCTTCTCTTTCCTCTGTCTCCCTGCATAGGATCCCAACCCCCTGCCATTTTAGTTTAAACCCTCCCCAACAGCACTAGCAAACACTCCCCCTAGGTCATCGGTCCTGGTCCTGCCCAGGTGCAAACCATCCAGTTTGTACTGGTCCCACCTCCCCCAGAACTGGTTCCAATGTCCCAGGAATTTGAATCCCTCCCCCTTGCACCATTCCTCTAGCCACGTATTCATTTGAAATATCCATCTATTTCTACTCTGACTAGCACGTGGCACTGGTAGCAATCCTGAGATTGCTACCTTTGAGGTCCTATTTGTTAATTTACCTCCTAACTCCCTATATTCAGCTTTTAGGACCTCATCCTGGTTTTTACCTATATCGTTGGTACCTATATGCACCATGACAACTGGCTGTTCACCCTTCCCCTCCAGAATGCCCTGCAGCCGCTCCAAGACATCCTTGACCCTTGCACCAGGGAGGCAACATACCATCCTGGAGTCTCATTTGCAGCCGCAGAAATGCCTATCTATTCCCCTTACAATAGAACCCCCTATCACTATAGCTCTCCTGCTGTTTTTCCTCCGGTCCTGTGCAGCAGAACCACCCATGGTGCCAGGAAGTTGGCTGCTGCTGCCTTCCCCCGATAAGCCATCTCCCTCAACAATATCCAAAACAGTATATCTGTTTGAGAGCGTGATGCCCACAGAGGACCCCTGCACTACCTGCCTGCACCTACTACTCTGCCTGGCGGTCACCCATCCCCTTCCTGCCTTTGCAGCCTTTACCTGCGGTCTGACCAACTGATTAAACATGATATCCGTGACATCCTCAGCATCGTGAATGCTCCAGTATGTATCCATTCGCAGCTCCAGCGCCACAATGCGGTCTGCCAGTAGCTGCAGCTGGATACACTTCCCGTACACATGGTCGTCAGGGACACAGGAAGTGTACCTGATTTCCCACATAGTGCAGGAGGAGCATGCCACGGGGCCAAGCTGTCCTGCCATGACTTACCCTTTAATTAATTTAAATTAAATTAAATCAAATCAATGCCACTAATTACACTACAATTAAATGATATACTCAAGGGCCCTTGTTTACTAGCACTCCCCGCTATACAACAGAGACCTTACAAACTATAACCACAAAAATTAAGACCTTCTAAGCTTTATAAACTATTAACCTGAACTGTCAAACTATAGAGTAGTATAAATACTCACCTGGCCGTACTCACCCAATCAGCAAAGAAAGATGGGAGGGAAAGCAGTGAGTGAGGAGGACATAAAAAACCTGCAAAAGGACATAGACAGGCTAAGTGAGTGGGCAGAGATTTGGCAGATGCAATATAATGTTGGAAAGTGTGAGGTTATGCACTTTGGCAGAAAAAATCAAAGAGCAAGCTATTATCTAAATGGAGAGAAACTGCAAAGTGCTACAGTACAAAGGGATCTGGGGGTCCTGGTGCATGAAACACAAAAAGTTAGTATGGAGGTGCAGCAGGTGATCAGGAAGGCCAATGGAATCTTGGCTTTTATTGCAAGGGGATGGAGTATAAAAACAGGGAAGTCTTGCTGCAGTTATACAGGGTATTGGTGAGACCACACCTGGAATACTGCGTGCAGTTTTGGTTTCCATATTTAAGAAAAGATATACTTGCTCTCGAGGCGGTTCAGAGAAGGTTCACTCAGTTGATTCCGGAGATGAGGGGGTTGACGTATGAGGAAAGGTTGAGTAGGTTGGGACTCTACTCATTGGAGTTCAGAAGAATGAGAGGCGATCTTATCGAAACATATAAGATTGTGAGGGGGCTTGATCGGGTGGATGCGGTGAGGATGTTTCCACTGATGGGTGAGACTAGAACTAGGGGGCATAATCTAAGAATAAGGGGCTGCCCTTTCAAAACTGAGATGAGGAGAAACTTCTTCACTCAGAGGGTAGTAAATCTATGGAATTTGCTACCCCAGAGAGCTGTGGAAGCTGCAACATTAAATAAATTTAAAATGGAGATAGACAGTTTCCTAGCAGATAAGGGAATTAGGGGTTACGGGGAAAGGGCAGGGAAGTGGACGTGAGTCTAGATTCAGATCAGCCATGATCCTATTGAATGGCGGAGCAGGCCCGAGGGGCCATATGGCCTACTCCTGCTCCTACTTCTTATGTTCTTATGTTTATGTTATGTTCCTCTTGCCCGCGTCACTTTTTGAATCGTGGCATGGCTTTGGAACACCGCCGCCGGTCTGCGAGATTGACCGGTCTTTGAAAAAAAGCCCGCAAAAGTAAGTTTAATTACTCACTGTACTCTCCTGCTGCTCCCAACACCGGCCTCTTCCTAAAGGGTGAAAAGTTAGGAAAAACAAAGGCGAAGCAAGGGAGCTCCTCCTTCCACTCCTCACTTAACTCCAACTCAGCCAACTCACAGCACTCTGTTGAAACTGTACCCAAAGTGGAGTTGAGGCCAAGACCAGGTCATTCATGATCTTATTGAATGGCGGAGCAGGCTTGAGGGGCCAAATGGCGACTCCTGCTCTTATTTCTTATGTTCTTATGTTCTTATTTTAACTTTGCGGCCTTGCTCAGCCTTGCATACATGACTGCACAGAGGCAGAGGGTTGCACCCAGGTTATCAGATGACTCCTTGCATATGCTTGTGGAGGAAGTGAGAGCACGCAAGGAGGTCCTCTTCCCTTCTGATGGGCGCAAGAGAACTCCCCAGGAGACCAAAAGAGCCTGGCTGGAGATAGCAGAGGAGGCGAACAGCAGGGATATTGTGAGGTGGACCTGGGTGCAGTGCTGGAAGTGCTTCAATGATCTCATTAGATCAGGAAACGTGAGTGCAAAGCCACACTGAACTTCATCCTACTGTGCCTCTCATCACATCCCCATTACTCTGCCTTCCCAACCCTACTCCTGCACATCATTCCTCACACCAACATACCTTGCACGTCCACCCATCCCTCTCTCTCTATCTACATAAGTACATCCCCATCTGACTTCTCTTCTTTCCCTCCTTGCAGGAGAAGCGAGCACACAATAAGAGGGAGAGAACCGGAGGTGGCCCTCCATCATTGGCCACGTTGACTCCAGCAGAGGAGGTCTCTCTGGAGGTCTCAGGAGTTGCAGAGCAGCTGGCAGTGGGAGACAGAGAGAGGGGGACATCTCAGCAACCTGGTGACAGAATTACATCTCATACAGCCACATGGCATACAGCAGTCACTCACATGGTGACTGATGTCAGCAGCCAGTGAATGTTCATCATGTGCACAATGGTATCATTACCCATTCTTGATATGACATTTCCTGTTCCTATCTTCTATGTTTCTATGTTTCCTGCCCGCTCCCCATAACCCTTAATGCCCCTATAGTTCAAAAATCTGTCTATCTCCACCTTTAATATAATCAATGACCCAGCCTCCACAGCTCTCTGGGGTAGAGAATTCCAAAGATTCACAATCCTCTGAGAGAAGAAATTCCTCCTCATCTCCTTTTTAAATGGGCGACCACTTATTCTGAAATTATGCCCCCTAGTTCTAGATCTGCCCCCCCCCCCCGAGGGGGAACATTCTCTCAGCATCTACCCTGTCAATCCCCCTCAAAATCTTACATGTTTCAATAAGATCCCCTCTCATTCTTCTAAACTCCAATGAGTATAAGCCCAACCAGCTCAACCTTTCTTCATAAGACAACCCCCTCATCTCAGGAATCAACCGAGTGAATGTTCTGTGAACTGCCTCCAATGCAAGTATAATCCTCCTTAAGTAAGGAGACCAAAACTGTACGCAGTAATCCCGGTGTGGTCTCACCATGCCCTGAACATTTGTAGCAAGACTTCCCTACTTTTATAATCCATCTCCCTTGCAATAAAGGCCAACATTCCATTTGTCTTCCTAATTACTTGCTGTGCCTGCATGCTAACTTTTTGTGTTTCATGTACGAGGACCCTCAGATCCCTGTGTACTGCAGCATTTTGTAGTCTCACTCCATTTAAATAATAATTTGCTTTTTCATTCTTCCTACCAAAGTGGATAACCTCACATTTTCCCACATTATACTCCATCTGCCAAATTCTTGCCCACTCACTTAACCTATCTATATCCCTTTGCAGACTCTTTGGGCTGGATTTTGATACTGGAGGCGTGTAGGAGGTGGGACCACATCTTTTGGGGTTGTAGTCCCACCTCCATCGAGCTGTTGCCAACCCACGTGTTTTTCACATCATTGACTTTGTTAAGTCCACCCAGCGGGCTCAGCAGCTCTTTGAAGCTGTCAAACACTGACAATCTGTACACTAAGTTAATTCCTTCCTCTCAGGCTGATTTAGAGATCTCTCCAGAACAGAAAGCTGAATGCTGCAACTTTTGACAGCTCGCGGCCATTCTGCTTTCTGTGCCGGTGAGATGAGGGACTCCCGAGACCTGAAGGAAGGAAGGCAGTAAAGGTAAGTAAAGGTCATTAAAACTTATTTAAACACTACACACACCAAACACACTTACCTCTGCACTCATGCACACATCACTCACCTGAATACTGGACATCGCGAACCCTCCAAGCCCTTCAGCCCGACGGTCTGCCTCGCTAACTTGGCGTGGTTTGGAGCTGTCGGGAATCCCACACTTCAGGAATAAAAATAGGGATTAGACTAAAAGCTACCTGTTAACTACCTGTTAACAGGCAGTTAATTGGCACTAATCCCCTTCCCGCCTCGGGGAGGCAGCTCCCAGCACAGGTCGGGTATCCGCCTCCTTTGAAACTGGCATGGAGGACGGTTGGGGGCAGGATGGGTTCGTGCCCCCTGATTTCACAATTTTAACCCCCACACGCCTCCAATCCCACCTCCACAGCCCAATGAAAATCCTGCCCTTTGTGTCCTCCTCACAACTTGCTTTCCCACCTATCTTTGTATCATCAGCAAATTTGGCTACATTACACTCAGTCCCTTCATCCAAGTCATTAATATAGATTGTAATTAGTTGAAGCCCTGCACTGATCCCTGTGGCACCCCACTAGTTACAGTTTGCCAACCTGAAAATGCCCCATTTATCCCGACTCTCTGTTTTCTGTTAGTTAGCCAATCCTCTATCCATGCTAATATATTACCCCCAACCCTGTGAGCTCTTACCTTGTGCAGTAACCTTTTATGTGTCACCTTATTGAATGCCTTCTGGAAATCCAAATACACTACATCTACTGGTTCCCCTTTATCCACCCTGCTCATTACATCCTCAAAGAACACTAGCAAATTTATCAAACATGATTTCCCTTTCCTAAAACCATTCTGACTCTGCTTGATTCTATTGTGATTTTCTAAATGCCCTGCTACTACTTCCTTACTAATGGACTCCAGCATTTTCTCAATGACAAATGTTAGGCTAACTGGTCTATAGTTTCCTGCTTTCTGTCTCCCTCCTTTCTTGAATAGGGGCGTTACATTTGCGGCTTTCCAAACCACTAGGACCTCTCCAGAATCCAGGAAAAATGTAGTGCCTGCATACTCCTAGATGAACCTTCAAATGCAATGTGCCCAAGGCTCCTTTAAATATCCTGGCTGGAAATGAGTCATCGATGATGTCATCAGATGTAGAATCAATTTGGGTGGAGGTAAGAAATAGTAAGGGAAAGAAGGCACTGGTGGGAGTAGTCTATAGGCCCCCTAACAGTGGCTACATTATAGGACACAGAATAAATCAAGAAATAATGGGGGCTTGTAAGAAAGGTACTGCAATAATTGTGGGTGATTTTAATCTTCATATAGATTGGACAAATCAAATTGGCAAAAGCAGCCTTGAGGCTGAGTTCATAGAGTGTATTCGGGACAGATTCTTGAAACAATACATTGTGGAACTGACCAGGGAACAGGCTATTTTAGATCTGGTAATGTGCAATGAAACAGGATTAATTAATGATCTCATAGTGAAGAGTCCTCTAGGGAAGAGTGATCATAACATGATAGAATTCCACATTCAGTTTGAAGGTGAGAAACTTGGGTCTGAAACTAGAGTATTAAACTTAAATAAAGGCAATTACAAAGGTATGAGGAGAGAGTTGGCTAAAGTGGACTGGGAAAATAGATTAGAAGGTAAGATGGAAGAAAAGCAGTGGCAGACATTTAAAGAGATATTTCATGACTCACAACAAAGATATATTTCAGTGAGAAAGAAAGACTCGAAGAGAAGGATGAACCAACCATGGGTAACCAAGGAAGTTAAGGATGGTATCAAATTGAAAGAAAAGGCATACAATGTTGCAAAGATTAGTGGTAGGCCAGAAGATTGGGAAAATTTTAGAAACCAGCAAAGGATAACTAAAAAAATAATAAAGAGGGAGAAAATAGTTTATGAGAGTAAACTAGCAAGAAATATAAAAACTGACAGTAAGAGCTTCTACACATATATAAAAAGGAAGAGAGTAGCTAAAATAAATGTTGGTCCCTTAGAGGACGAGACTGGGGAAATAATAATGGGAAACAAGGAAATGGCAGAGGCATTGAAGAAATCTGTCTTCACAGTAGAGGACACTAAAAATATCCCAGTAAAAGTAGAAAATCAAGGGGCAAAAGGGAGGGAGGAACTTAAAACATTCACTATCACTAGAGAAAAAGTGCTAGGCAAACTAATGGGATCTAAAGGGTGACAAGTCCCATGGACCTGATGGCCTGCATCCTAGGGTATTAAAAGAATTGGCTACAGAGATAGTGGATGTATTGGTTGTAATTTTCCAAAATTCCCTTGACTCTGGAAAAGTCCCTGTGGATTGAAAATCCGCAAATGTAACTCCCTTATTCAAAAAAGAAGGGAGACACAAAGCAGGAAACTATAGGCCAGTTAGCCTAACATCTGTCATTGGCAAAATGCTCGAATCCATTATTAAGGAAGTAGTAGCTGGGCATTTAGAAAATCATAATACAATCAAACAGAGTCAACATGGTTTTATGAAAGGGAGATCATGTTTGACAAATCTATTGGAGTTTTTTGAGGAGGTAACGAGCAGGGTGGATAAAAGGGAACCAGTAGATGTAGTGTATTTGGATTTCCAAAAGGCATTCGACAAGGTGCCACATAAAAGGTTACTGCATAAGATAAGAGCCCATGGTGTTGGGGATAATATATTAGATTGGATAGAGGATTGGCTAACTAGCAGAAAACAGAGAGTCGGGATAAATGGGTCATTTTCAGGATGGCAATCCGTCACTAGTGGGGTGCCACAGGGATCAGTGCTGGGGCATCAACTATTTTCAATCTATATTAATGACTTGAATGAAGGAAGCAAGTGTATTTGCGGACGATACAATGATAGGTGTGAGGAGGACACAAAGGGCTAGATTTTCATTGAGGAGTCGGGTTGGAGGTGGGACTACAACTTTTGGGGTTGAAGCTGTCAAACACTGACAATCTGTACTCCAGGTTAATTCCTTCCTCTCAGGATGATTTAGAGATCTTCCCGGAACAGAAAGCTGAATGCTGCAACTTTTGACAGCTCGCAGCCATTCTGCTTTGTGTGCCAGTGAGATGAGGGACTCCCGAGACCTGAAGGAAAGAAGGCTGTAAAAGTAAGTAAAGGTATGTAAAATTTCTTTAAACACTTTGCACACACCAAACGCACTTACCTTTGCACTCATGCACCCATTACTCACCTGAACACCGGACATCTCGACCCCGCCAAGTCCTTCATCCCGACGGTCCGCCTCCTCTAACTTGGCGTGGTTTGGAGCCGTCGGGAATCCCACACTTCAACCTTAAAAATAGGGATTAGGCTAAAAACTGTCTGTTAACTACCTGTTAACAGGCAGTTAATTGGCACTAATCCCCTTCCCGCCTCGGGGAGGCGGGTCCCAGTGCGGGGCAGGTACTGTAAGATTCGAAAATTTTCAGCAAAAATCAAGCAAGAAAACTGGATAAAATAAGACTATGCGGTCTCTGATGACCTGGCAGGGGAAGGTAGCGGTTGCTAACAGCCCTATCGCCCCCGAGACCCCAGCCGAAACACCTAAATGACTGGTGCCCGCGCAGCCCGTCTACTTGTGTCCGCTCCGCTATGACGCTTGGAGAAGACCTGTGGTGGAGATGGAGGTGGAGAAACAAAGGGGTAGTTACCTGTTGGATACGGGAGCTTCGTGTACCGTGATCCACACGGACAAACCTTTTGCCTCACCTCTGTCCGCCCAGGCTCCATATTTAGTAGCGGGTTTCACAGGTAGAGAACAGGCTGGCGCGTACTCCCTCCCACTCTCCATTCAGTTGGGAGCGCTCCACACCACATGGACGTGCATCCTATTGAAGTGGAATGAGGGGGGGGGGAAAGGCATCCTCGGGGCTGATTTCTTGGTGGAACACGGGATCCTCGTGGACCTGAGAAATCACTGTCTCTGGGGAGCCGAGGGCGGTTTAGGTAAGGTAGTCGTAATCCCGGGGAAGGAAGAAAAGGGGGCCCTGTGCACTATGAAGCCGTCAGGAGGTTACGATCTCGAGCTCATGGTAACAAACGTCCCAACGGACTTGCAGGCGCGTGTGTCAGAAAATCTGACCGCGTTCGCCACCCACAAGCACGACTGTGGGAGAGTCACTGGGTTTGAAGTCAGCGTAGACGGGGACCCCATGATCCGACCCCAAAAGCAGTATAATTTCCCCAAGGAGGCAGAACCCGACATGGAGACAGCAATATCTTCATTGGTACAGCAGGGCGTGTTGAGGACGATAGCCACCCACGTGAACTCCCCATTATGGCCGGTAAAGAAACCGGACAATTCGTGGAGAGCCACGGTGGACTACAGAGTCCTCAATAGTAATATCCCAGCCTGCGCGCCCACGGTAGCAGCAGTTGCAGACTTAATAGGGAGTATTCCAGCATCGGCGACCACATTCACGGTGCTGGACATCTCGAACGGTTTTTGGTCCATTCCGCTGCGGCGGGAGGACCAGTACAAGTTTGCCTTTACTTTCAAAGGGCAACAGTACACTTGGAACTGCTTACCACAGGGTTTTCACAACAGCCCCAGCATTTTCCATCAGTGCATGGCGGGGAGTTTGAAAGAGTTCAGCCAGCCCAACCAGATAGTGCAGTATGTGGACGACTTACTCCTGTTCACAGATACAAGGGAGCAGCACGGCCCACTGTTAGCCGAATTGTTGGAACTGTTAGAAAGGAAGGGTTTCAAAGTAAACCCAAAGAAAGCCCAGATCGGCCAGCAGGAAGTTAAATTCCTGGGTCTGGCCATCCGCGCTGGGGAAAGAGCCATAGATAAGGCCAGACGGGAATCTATACAAGATCTGCCGATTCCCAACACAGTAACGGGTGTAAGGTCCTTTTTGGGATTGACCGGGTACTGCAGAGATTTCATCGAGGACTATGCTGCCACAGCGGCCCCGCTACTTCGACTCTTACACAAGGGAGTCGAGTGGTCTTGGGACGAGGGGTGCCAGGCAGCATTCGAGAAGTTGAAAAGAGATCTGCAGACCACGCCAGCCCTAGGGGCCATAGATGGGGGAGAGGAGTTCTTTCTGGAGGTAGCCGCTAGTGGGGACAGCCTGAGCGCAGTGCTGCTCCAAGAGTGGCACGGCAAGCTAAGACCAGTAGTTTATTCCTCCAGGGTGCTCACGGATGTGGAGAGGAGTTTCTCCAATTGCGAACGGCATCTCCTGGCCACGCATTGGGCTGTGAACAGATCAGTGATCTTCACAGGGACCTCTCCCATTACGCTCCTCACCCATCACACCCCCACGAAGATGCTTCTGGACGGGAGGATTAAGGATGGGACCGTGAGCAGCGCTCGGATTGCGCGCTGGACCCTCCTCCTTTCCCAGATGGATCTCAAAGTTAAAGGCCTCTGCGCGCCAAGGCTCGCAGCCAATATGGCATATCCCGGGACAGCCCATCAATGTTCCGTAGAAGGGGTATGGGAAGTTAACATAGGTTTACGGGCCGGGATACATCCCACAGGCCGCGAGATCTACGTAGACGGTTCTAGCACTGTAGCTGACGGCAAGCGACTCACAGGGTGTGGAGTTTATGACCCTGCGGCAGACATTGCCCTGGCAATTAAGCTCCCCAGCACTATGAGCGCGCAGCAGGCTGAACTGTCCGCGGTGGCGTACGTGGTTACCCACCCCGAGATTTTCCCAACCCCATACACGATTTGCTCAGACAGCATGTTCACGTGCAATTCGTGTACAGAGTACCTCGCCATCTGGTCCCGACGCGGGTACACCTCCGCGGACGGGCGGCCTTTAACAGTTAAGCCCTTGCTGGAGAAGATCCTAGCAGCTGTGGGGGAGAAAGGAGAGGTGTTCATCCATAAGGTGAAGGCTCACTCCACTACAGAACCCCGCAGTCAGGGCAACCAGCAGGCGGATGCGCTAGCCAGGGAGGGTGCCCGCAACGGCATTCTCTGGGACCCATACGAACCCGGACCCGTGGCGGCGATCCAAGGCAGGGAGGGAATTCCCGGGAACACAGGGATGACACCGCCCCCAGACCTAAAGACCGTCCAAACCCTGGATCCCGCCCTAAAAGCAGTCCTAAAAGCCATCACAGAGGGCAAACAGGTAGAAGGTCCGTACAGTACGGCAGCCCTCACAGTCAAAGAAGGTATGCTGTTCCGAGAGGAGCAGTGGGTTGTGCCGCAGCAGCACCGAAGGGAATTCCTGCAATTGGCCCACGAGGGTCCAGGAGCGGGACACCCCGGACCTGAGGTCACCTGGCAACGGGTGGAGCAGGCGGGATGGTGGCCGGGACTTCGGGACGATGTCCACGAGTTCTGCGCAAGCTGTCTTGTGTGTGCTGCTAACAACCCAGACCCCCACAAAAGGAAGGTGCCCATGGGGCACATCAGGAGGGTAGAGGGACCATGGCAGTCGATTCAGGTCGACTACATAGGGCCCCTGCCCGCCGCCCAGGGAGGCTATAAGTACTGCCTTGTCCTGGTAGATGTGTTCACCAAATGGGTAGAAGCCTTCCCGTGCAGAACAGCTACGGCACTGGGTACTGCTAAGATCTTGATTCGGGAAGTGTTCTCACGGTGGGGACTCCCCCGTTTTGTAGAGTCCGACCAAGGGAGTCAGTTCACCGGTCAAGTAATGCAGAACGCCCTCATGCTTTTGGGCATTGAGGGAAAGTGGCACGTAGCATACAATCCCCAGTCATCCGGGATTGTTGAGCGTATGAATCGGACCCTCAAGGAAAAGCTGAGGAAAGAGACAATGGGCTCGCCCCAGAAATGGGTGGAGGTCCTGCCTTTAGTCCTCATGGGGATCCGAGCCAGCCAGTCCAAAAGCACGGGGTATTCCCCGCACGAGTTAATGACTGGAAGGATCATGCGAACACCCACCCATGTGCTAGCCCCGGTGCTCACTGAGGGCCAGCTCCGAGAGGTGAAACGGGACAAATTCGCCCAAACCCTCTTGGAGCGCCTGAGACAGATTTATGGACAGGCGGCTGGGAACATGGGAAGACAGCACCAGGGAAATAAACTGTTGTTGGAACCTCGGAAACAACAAGAGTGGGTAGTCGGAGACCAGGTCATGGTCCGAAACTACGCCAGGATAGGGAGTTTTGAACCACTGTACATGGGGCCATACAGCATTGTAGACAAGGCCAGCCCCATGGTTTATGCAGTGAAGACGCCCCGACGTACCAAATGGTTTCACATCAACCAGTGTAAACTGTTTAAACCGGGTACACAAGGGCCACCAAAGGGGACCAGGTCTGAGAACAAAGATCCTCAGCCTGTAACAGAGTCACAGACCACACAGGCTGGAGCAGTAGCCTGCGTGAAGGGAGAGGCCATCCCATTGGAGTGGGAGGTCTCATCTTTTGAATGGGATTTAGGCAGGGGAGAGCCCGAACAGCTCAACCTTGCTTTAGACCCAATCACGGAGGAGGAAGAGTCAGAGGATGGCAGTCCCGCCCTCGACTCAAGCTTGGGGGAGGTAGGGAGTGGGGGCGGAGACTCGTTACCTGTAGGGACAGGTGAGGTGGAGTCAGAAGCCACAGATCCCGACCCCGGGGGGGCGGAGCCTGAGGGAGGGGAGCTGGAGCCGGCAGCTGTGGAGGAACCACAGGCTGTAACGGTAACAGTCCCAACCCCCAGTCCATCGGCCCCAGGAGCCCAACCCAAAGCAGCCCCTCGTAGGTCGGCTCGAGCGCCCCAGCCCAGAAAATTTTGGCCAGATTCTCCCCATCCTTCCCAACCACGGTTTGAAGCAGCCCCAGGAAGACATGATCCCCGTTCAGCAGCGACAGGCTGCGGGGGATCAAAGCCAAAGATCAATGCAGCCCCACCGCAGGGTGTGGCACACGACAGACCTCACAGGGATTCGGAAAGCCGCCCCATGGAGGGCGGCGCTGTACATAAGTTAAGTTAGGTAATTATGGTCATAGTTTAAGGAATGTAAAGTATATGGTGTTAAGAGTACAATTTTGAGGTCTGCCCGGTATGTGTGTTTGTTAGGGAGCGGGGTCCAGGAACCCGCGCGTCCAATTAATTTAGGCCAGCACCTATCGGGAGCCCGGCTACATCGTTTTGTTGGTTACAGAAACCTGGGATACGATGGAAAGGATTGTCGTCGCGTTCATGGCGATCGGGTGCGGGTGGGCCTACCGAGGCCGCACCAAGGACGTCATCATTTTCGGGTGCTCCGGGGACACGGCCCCCATCGCAACGGATGGGACGGGGGAGCGAGAGGTAGAGGAAACCGCCACCTACTTCCACCAAGGGAGATGGCCAGGTTGGCTGGGAACGAATTCTACGGAATATTCCAGCAATTTCGGTTTTGCCTACCAGGAGACTTCATTAACGTGCCCTCGAGTGAGGATCCTAGCGCCCAGAGTCAGCGTTACCGTGGGAAAGAGGATTTGTCTGGTGTGCAATGGGAACGTACCACCAAGGCGATGGTGGTGGCTACGAAAGCTGGGAAAGGACATGAGAAACTCTACGGTCGAGTGGGAGCGACTGGGTAATAACACCCATCGGACTATTACGGGAACTCACGGACAATTACGTGTGTGTTGGGAACAATGGTGGGAACCAGATGAGGGAATATATGTCTGTATGTGGGGTTCGAGACACGTCTGCCCCAAGGGCGTGTCCATCTTCTTCCAGAGGCAGTGGCAGGATGAAGGGAAGGGGATGAGATGGGATGTTAGCACTCGAGCGTGCGGAGCCCCATACTCCCCTATTCCGGTGAACGCCACTGAACTCATCACCCGCCCACGCAAGCCCCTGCCCACGCTTCCGGTAGCACTAGCCAAGAAAGGAGGGTGCCCAACCACCACCAAGGGACCCGGGAACGGTTTAGTATTGGTACCCACCGGTCAGGTGCTGTACCAAGGGGTACACTACGCGGTGGCCTCAGTGATTTTAAATCTCACTGAGGTAAGATTGCCGGAGTGGTGTCCCAAAGAAACGGAACAATTATACCAGGTCCTGTTAACCCGTATGTTTAGACAATTTTACGAATTTGACTTTGCCGACATCGACAGAGACAAATTATACACCACACCGCCAGAAGTTTTGGATCGAGTCGGGAGGCAAAGAAGGGGTACTGTAAATGACATATTCACTGCTTTTAATACCGGGACATCTGTTGTCAACGCTCTAGATAACGTGGAGCTGCAGACACAGATCAACGGTTTAAAAGCCCAGTTAAGGTGCATATTGACAGACGAAAACAAGGTAGTGGGTTCTGAGTTGCATGAGGACCAGGCCATGACACTACACTTTAAGGACATAATTGCTGAGCTGGAGAAACACGCGAGAACGGTAAATGCACTCATTAAGGAGGATCGGAATGCGTCCGATCAAGCTGCGCAAAACGAGGCCTGTGTGCTGTACGGGGCGTGGTTATTGGGCGAGGGCCGCAGTAATCTTGAGGATTTAAAACAGGGTTTGGTCCCGTCCTGGATCAGCAACAAGCACTTGCAAGCGCTCCACCCTTTTGAGAATGCATTAAGCCCGTGCCAGCTCAGGCTAGCCGCAGAAGCATACCCAGTTCCAGTGGACTGCGGACATTCGAATCACACTATTATGGGAATAGTAGTAAGAATGCCGGTGTTGGGTCCCGCAGCAAAGCCCGCCCCGGTATACAGAGTGGAGAACATTGGAGTCATTCAGGGGGGCGCACACATTCGTTACGCAGTGGTCCCGCCTTACGTCATCAGATGGGAGCGTACGATGACAGGCACCGACCTCTCGGGATGTCGGAGCCGGGGAGCACACATCATCCTGTGTCCCCAGCACTTGAATGCCTTTTTGAAACCACAGTGCGGGTTCAGAACTGCTAGCGCGAAGCCGGTGAATTGCACCATGGAGGCAATGGCAGAGGACCATGTGCCCCCACAGGTAGCATATATCGGGGGTGGGACATACTGCGTCACCACTGCAGCGCCTCAGTACCGATATGGACAACACGAGTGGTGTTCGGTCGGTGATAGCAGTTTCTGTTTCAAACCCAGGGCCGAGGTTCAAGTGGCACAACAACGAATTGTTCCCATTCCTGCGCCCTCCACCGTACAAATCACTATCAAAGAGAATTTCACAGACTTACAACGATTTGTCGCGCATTTTGGTTATGTCATTCCCCCTCTTCCCGAACACCTCACCAAGATTTTAAAAGCCGTTATAATTTCGCAGAAACATTTCTACACACTGGAGCAGAAGACTTTAGAGATAGGAAAAGACATATTGGACATAACCATCCCACCATGGTGGGACTTGTTCACCAACATAGAAATCCCAGCCTGGATTAGAATAGCATCCCATATCCTAGTAGGATGTCAGGTTTTAATTGTGATATTTTTGCTCTTCGTGCATTGTAAGAGAGGCAAACGCCTCCAGAGGCACGAGAACGCGGGCGAATGGAAAGAACGCTATGTGCGAATGGGGGAAGAAGACACCCCACTTTAAGCTGCTAGTAGAAGATTAAGAGTCCATCCATTTTAAGATTTTTTTTTTTTTTTTGGTTTTTGTTTCTCTTTTGAACATCCGTGTTTTCTTTTGCGTTTGGTTTGGGTTATAAGGAATTAAGTATTGTTATGTTATTAGTCGTTATTAAGTTTTGATTAATAAAAGGTGTATGCAGATGGCGCAAAAGGGTATCAACCCCTGCCCATCTGACAGGTGAAGGTGTTATAGTTTAAGATTTGCTGTCTATGATTCCAAATGTGCATGAGGTAATTTTCATTTTCTCCGGAAATGGGAACTGCATGTGTCGTGAGGGGCATAGATAGTTAAGTGCCAGGAATGTTTGGATGTGGGGAATCAGGGAAAATTTGTTCATCAAGGATTGATACTTTAAGCAAGCTATCAGTATCACAGGGGGGCCTGTAAGATTCGAAAATTTTCAGCAAAAATCAAGCAAGAAAACTGGATAAAATAAGACTGTTTATTGACCAAAGTAAGCTTGCACAGAAAAACCTTTGATAAAAGGGCATACAAAATGGCCGCCAGGCCCCGTGATCAGTTTCTGAACCAGTTTATTTCTGTTACTGCAAGCTAGACAGGCTTGTGGATTGAAGACAGTAAACCCGCGAAAGCCAGTATCTGGGAACCGAAACTCAGAGCAACAGCATACATATTCAATGGATTATAAGTACAGGATGGGGCCCATCAAGATATGGGCGGACAATGTAAAAACACTTATACCCATTTATTGTACAAAGGAAAAACCGTTTAGCAGCCATCAAGGAAAATGTCCGGACCGATCAATATGCGAACCGAGCCACGGTGACAATGCAAAGGACATTAACAGACATTATCGGCCAGGAAGGCCAGTTCAAGTTATCACCGGCTCCGTTACAAGACAAAGCGCCCCTGCAGAGATCTCTGCCCGCCAAAATTAATACAAAGACAGGACTATGATTTGGCGGGAGATAAGACTGTCCCAAAAGAGTATAACTATGGATTGAAAGTCCATCTAAGTTACTTCTTCACTGCTACGGCTTCTTGTTGGGCGACTTCAGGCTTCCATTTCTTCAAGAACTTTCTTCTACGAGGAACGAACGAAGGGCGGACGGTGCCCGGATCGGCGCCTCTTCCACTTCGGCAGATCGATGAAAACGTTTTCGTCTTTTTAAAGACGGACGGTTTCGGAAAAAGGACAACGTGGCCGGTGTTCAGCCAAACAAGGCTCGGCCACGACGAGAAGACGACAAGGGTGGCCCGGGTACTGGGGTCGGGAGATCATCGACGACCCAGGCCGACGGAGAAGAAACCCTCTGGAGAACCGGCGATCGATGCCACAAGATTCTCCCATGTGCATAACCTGCATCTAGGTGTACTCCACGAACAAAAATCCACGACAGGCCTAGTGGATCTCAACCTTGACGAGCGCTCATCGAGGCTGGGTCTACCCCACCGCCTCGAGGGAGGAGAGAATATCGACTGCGCCAGAAGCTTCCAATCCACGTGACGACGGGAAGCGGTGTCAAAAAGGCTGCGAACCCCTTTTCGCGATTTCGAGAGTGGTGAGCATGATCCCAAGTTCCCCAGGTCGAAACTTAGTTTAGGTATAGGGGAGGGAGTTAAGGGAAATCGTAATGTGTTTCCCCTTTTACGATGTGCCGTGTGTTCCCCATTTCCATAGAGTCAAGTTCATAAATTTGTGCATGATTGCAGTTACTTTAATCTGTGCCTATGACATGTATTTTGTAATGCTTCAAACTGTTTAAAAATAAAAGCATCCATTTCGTGCTATTCAGCCTGGTCTATTGAGTCCTTTTCTCTGCACTACTGTTCTCTGCATCTAAGTCCAAGGTCTAGAACCGTAGGGGGAGTGGGTCGAACCACTCAAGGGTAATTCTTGCACGAAGCCTGGCAGGAGGCCAGAACGGGCAAGAGAGCAGGAAAAAAACCCCTACAGGTACCCGCCTCCTTTGAAACTGGCATGGAGGCGGGTTGGGGGCGGGATGGTTTTGGGACCCCCAATTTCAAGATTTTAACCCCCCACACGCCTCCAATCCCGCCTCCACAGCCCAATGAAAATCCTGCCCACAGAGTCTGCAAAGGGATATAGATAGACTAAATGTGTGGGCAGTAAGGTGGCAGATGGAGTATAATGTGGGAAAATGTGAAGTTATCCACCTTGGTAGGAAGAATAGAAAAGAAAAATATTATTTAAATGGAGAAAGACTACAGAATGCTGCGGTACAGAGGGATTTGGGTGTCCTCGTACATAAAACACAAAAAGTTAGCATGCAGGTGCAGCAATAATTAGGAAGGCAAATGGAATGTTGGCCTTTATTTCAAGGGGGATAAAGCATAAAAGTAGGGAAGTCTTGCTACAACTGTATAGGGTGCTGGTGAGACCACATCTAGAGTACTGCATACAGTTTTGGTCCCCTTATTTAAGGAGGGATATACTTGCATTGGAGGCAGTTCACAGAACGTTCACTAGGTTGATTCCTGAGATGAGGAGGTTGTCTTATTAGGAAAGGTTGAGCAGGTTGGGCCTATACTCATTGGAGTTTAGAAGAATGAGGGGTGATCTTGTTGAAACATATAAGATTCTGAGGGGGCTTGACAGGGTAGATGCTGAGAGAATGTTTCCCCTCGTGGGGGAATCTAGAACAAGGGGACATAGTCTCAGAATAAGGGGTCGCCCATTTAAGACGGAGATGAGGAGGAATTTCTTCTCTCAACGGGTCGTGAATCTTTGGAATTCTCTACCCCAGCGAGCTGTGGAAGCTAACTCATTGAATATATTCAAGGCTGAGATAGACAGATTTCTGAGCAACAGGGGAGTCAAGGGTTATGGGCAGCAGGCAGGAAAGTCGCATTGAGGCCAAAATCGGATCAGCCATGATCTCATTCAATGGCGGAGCAGGCTCGAGGGGCCGAATGGCCTGCTCCTGTTCCTATTTCCTATGTTCTTATGTATCAGACCCGCACCATTTAATAAGGCTGGGAAATGCGCAGGCCTGCCTTAATAGGCACAATTAAGGGAAAGTCGCTCTGAGGAGAGCGATGAAAAGAACAGGGTCCCGACCCACCATGAGACTGCCTGCACCTGACCCGCCCAGGTAAAGAAAATTCCGGCCATTGGGTGGGGGAAATGCCAAACTGTTGACTAAATTGCTGAATGTCCCCTGCATTTGCTAATGCCCCTAAGATCCCATATCTTGATTTGACACCCTACACAACACACCTTCCATTAATACTCCAACCGCTTTTTACAGTCAAACATTAGTAAATCATGGCAGTCCCTGCAGGTATTCCATTCCTTAAAGCTGGAACTGTTTTCTCTCTGCTTCCTAGCTTCCTATTTTCCTCTGGGTCCAGTTTCTCCCTGCGGGTCTCTCTCTCAGGCCTCTTGCTCAGTGCCCAAGATAATCAGCAAGCTGTGCGCAAGAACAAAATAGCTGCCAGTATTCTCAGAGAAAATAGTCACATGTAACTGACCGTGGCCCCAAAAATCTCAGGGGTGCATCCCAGCCAGGGTGAACCTGCCCAGGACCTCAACCACTGACCCCTCATCCCATCCCTCAAAGTTCGCAGTGTCGGGGGAAAGGTTCCTTAATAATCATGCCAATCGTGGAGGAAAGTCCGGCAGAAGTAGCAGAGTCAGGAAGGACTGTCTGTTCCCCCATCCACAACAGAAACAAGTGAGGGTGGCTACCAGCATTGACAATTGTATTTAAAAAAGGAATTGTTACTACGCTTTGGGGGTTCAGACCTTGATCGTGGCCTGGATCGCCAGGTAGACCTCACTTCCACCCTTGTCGGGGAGGTGTGCTAGTCTGACCAGGGGTGCTTCCGCCAACCATACTACGAGTCCCTTTGAGACCCACCAAGTGCGGGATCTCCCAGTGTATAGTTCCTGCCCCCATCCCCGCTCATCCCTTATGATGACAGCCTTGTTTAGGGCAGGCACTGTCTCTACACCCACAAGGTCATCTGGATTCTTCGGTACAAGATCAGGACCTGATGTATACATCAGAATGGTCACAAACCAGGCCAAGACCCGGCGTACCTAGATACCAACTTAGTTCCCAGCTGTTCTGATGAACTCCCACCAAAACTACAGCGAGAGTACACTGAAACGGCTGTGGATTCTTGGGGCCTTTATTTCTTCTGAGATTAATCCACCACATTCTCTCCATGAGTTGCTCCCAACCAGCACACTGTGTTACTGACTGTATCTCTACTGGTGTTAATCCAGCTCCCTCACACTGTCACTCAGTAGCCCATCCCCCAGTGCCCTGTGTTACTGACTGTATCGCTACTGGTGTTCATCCATCTCCCTCACACTGTCACTCAGTAACTCCTACCCCAGCACCCTGTGTTACTGACTGTACCTCTACTGATGTTAATCCAGCTCCCTCACACTGTCACTCAGTAACCCCTCCCCCAGCACCCTGTGTTACTGACTGTATCTCTACTGATGTTAATCCAGCTCCCTCGCACTATCACTCAGTAACCCCTCCCCCAACACCCAGTGTTACTGACTGTATCTCTACTGATGTTTATCCAGCTCCCTCACACTGTCACTCAGTAACCCCTCCCCCAGCACCCTGTGTTACTGACTGTATCTCTACAGGTGTTCATCCAGCTCCCTCACACTGTCATTCAGTAACCCCTCCCCCCGCACCCTGTGTTACTGATTCTATCTCTACTGATGTTAATCCAGCTCCCTCACACTGTAACTCAGTAACTCCTCCCCCAGCAGCCTGTGTTAGTGACTGTATCTCTACTGATGTTAATCCAGCTCCCTCTCACTGTCCCCAACAACCCCTCCCCCAGCACCCTGTGTTACTGACTGTATCTCTACTGATGTTAATCCATCTCCCTCACACTGTCACTCAGTAACCCCTCCCCATCACACTGTGTTACTGACTGTATCTCTACTGATGTTAATCCAGCTCCCTCACACTGTCACTCAGTAACCCCTTCCCAGCACCCTGTGTTACTGACTGTATCTCTTGTGATGTTAATTCAGCTCCCTCTCACTGTCCCACGTAATCCCTCCCCCAGCACCCTGTGTTACTGACTGTATCTCTACTGATGTTAATCCAGCTCCCTCACACTGTCCCCAGTAATCCCTCCCCCAGCACCCTGTGTTACTGACTGTATGTCTACTGATGTTAATCCAGCTCCCTCACACTGTCACTCAGTAACCCCTGCCCAGCACCCTGTGTTACTGACCGTATCTCTACTGATGTTAATCCAGCTCCCTCACACTGTCACTCAGCAACCCCTCCCCCAGCACACTGTTTTACTGACTGTATCTTTACTGATGTTAATCCAGCTCCCTCAAACTGTCACTCAGTAACCCCTCCCCCCAGCACCCTGTGTTACTGACTGTATCTCTGCTGATGTTAATCCAGCTCCCTCACACTGTCACTCAGTAACCCCTCCCCCAGCACCCTATGTTACTGACTGTATCTCTTCTGATGTTAATCCAGCTCCCTCACACTGTCACTCAGTAACCCCTCCCCCAGCACCCTGTGTTACTGACTGTATCTCGACTGGTGTTCATCCAGCTCCCTCGCACTGTCACTCAGTAACCCCTCCCCCAGCGCCGTGTGTTACTGACTGTATCTCTACTGATGTTAATCCAGCTCCCTCGCACTGTCATTCATTAACCCCTCCCCCCAGCACCCTGTGTTACTGACTGTATCTCGACTGATGTTAATCCAACTCCCTCGCACTGTCACTCAGTAACCCCTCCCCAGCACCCTGTGTTACTGACTGTGTCTCTACTGATGTTAATCCAGCTCCCTCACACTGTCACTCAGTAACCCCTCCCCCCAGAACCCTGTGTTACTGACTGTATCTCTACTGATGTTAATCCAGCTCCCTCGCACTGTCACTCAGTAACCCCTCCCCCAACACCCTGTGTTACTGACTGTATCTCTACTGATGTTAATCCGCTCCCTCGCACTGTCACTCAGTAACCCCTCCCCAGCACTCTGTGTTACTGACTCTATCTCTACTGATGTTAATCCAGCTCACTCACACTGTCGCTCAGTAACCCCTCCCCCAGCACTCTGTGTTACTGACTGTATCTCTACTGATGTTAATCCAGCTCCCTCGCACTGTCACTCAGTAACCCCTCCCCAGCACCCTGTGTTACTGACTGTATCTCTACTGATGTTAATCCAGCTCACTCACACTGTCACTCAGTAACCCCTCCCCTATCACCCTGTGTTACTGACTGTATCGCTACTGATGTTAATCCAGCTCCCTCTCACTGTCCCCAATAACCCATCCCCCAGCACCCTGTGTTACTGACTGTATCTCCACTGATGTTAATCCAGCTCAATCACACTGTCACTCAGTAACACCTCCCCAGCACCTTTGTTACTGACTGTATCTCTACTGATGTCAATCCAGCTCCCTCACACTGTCACTCAGTAACCCCTCCCCCAGCACACTGTGTTACTGACTGTGTCTCTACTGGTGTTAATCCAGCTCCCTCACACTGTCACTCAGTAACCTCTCCCCAGCACCCTGAGTTACTGACTGTATCTCGACTGATGTTAATCCAGCTCCCTCACACTGTCACTCAGTAACCCCTCCCCAGCACCCTGTGTTACTGACCGTATCTCTACTGATGTTAGTCCAGCTCCCTCACACTGTCACTCGGCAACCCCTCCCCCAGCACACTGTTTTACTGACTGTATCTTTACTGATGTTAATCCAGCTCCTTCAAGCTGTCACTCAGTAACCCCTCCCCCCAGCACCCTGTGTTACTGACTGTATCTCTGCTGATGTTAATCCAGCTCCCTCACACTGTCACTCAGTAACCCCTCCCCCAGCACCCTGAGTTACTGACTGTATCTCTTCTGATGTTAATCCAGCTCCCTCACACTGTCACTCAGTAACCCCTCCCCCAGCGCCCTGTGTTACTGACTGTATCTCGACTGGTGTTCATCCAGCTCCCTCGCACTGTCACTCAGTAACCCCTCCCTCAGCGCCGTGTGTTACTGACTGTATCTCTACTGATGTTAATCCAGCTCCCTCGCACTGTCATTCAGTAACCCCTCCCCCCAGCACCCTGTGTTACTGACTGTATCTCGACTGATGTTAATCCGGCTCCCTCGCACTGTCACTCAGTAACCCCTCCCCCCAGCACCCTGTGTTACTGACTGTATCTCTACTGATGTTAATCCAGCTCCCTCGCACTGTCACTCAGTAACCCCTCCCCCAGCACCCTGTGTTACTGATTGTATCTCTACTGATGTTAATCCAGCTCACTCACACTGTCACTCAGTAACCCCTCCCCCCAGCACCCTGTGTTACTGACTGTATCTCTACTGATGTTAATCCAGCTCACTCACACTGTCACTCAGTAACCCCTCCTCCATCACCCTGTGTTACTGACTGTATCGCTACTGATGTTAATCCAGCTCCCTCTCACTGTCCCCAATAACCCATCCCCCAGCACCCTGTGTTACTGACTGTATCTCCACTGATGTTAATCCAGCTCAATCACACTGTCACTCAGTAACCCCTCCCCAGCACACTGTGTTACTGACTGTGTCTCTACTGGTGATAATCCAGCTCCCTCACACTGTCACTCAGTAACCACTCCCCAGCACCCTGAGTTACTGACTGTATCTCGACTGGTGTTAATCCAGCTCCCTCACACTGTCACTCAGTAACCCCTCCCCCAGCGCCCTGTGTTACTGACTGTATCTCTACTGATGTTAATCCAGCTCCCTCTCACTGTCCCCAATAACCCCTCCCCCAGCACCCTGTGTTACTGACTGTATCTCTACTGATGTTAATCCATCTCCCTCACACTGTCACTCAGTAACCCCTTCCCAGCACCCTGTGTTACTGACTGTATCCCGAGTGATGTTAATCCAGCTCCCTCACACTGTCCCCAGTAATCCCTCCCAAGCACCCTGTGTTACTGACTGTATCTCTACTGATTTTAATGCAGCTCCCTCGCACTATCACTCAGTAACCCCTCCCCCAGCACCCAGTGTTACCGACTGTATCTCGACTGATGTTAATCCAGCTCCCTCACACTGTCCCCAGTAATCCCTCCTCAGCACCCTGTGTTACTGACTGTATCTCTACTGGTGTTAATCCGGCTTCCTCACACTGTCACTCAGTAACCCCTCCCCCAGCACCCAGTGTTACCGACTGTATCTCGACTGATGCTAATCCAGCTCCCTCACACTGTCCCCAGTAATCCCTCCTCAGCACCCTGTGTTACTGACTGTATCTCTACTGATGTTAATCCAGCTCCCTCACACTGTCACTCAGTAACCCCTCCCCAGCACCCTGTCTTACTGACTGTATCTCTACTGATGTTAATCCTGCTCCCTCGCACTGTCACTCAGTAACCCCTCCCCCAGCACCCTGTGTTACTGACTGTATCTCTACTGATGTTAATCCAGCTCCCTCACACTGTTACGCAGAATCCCCTCCCCCAGCACCCTGTGTTACTGACTGTATCTCTACTGATGTTAATCCAGCTCCCTCACACTGTCACTCAGTGTCCCCTCCCCCTGCACCCTGTATTACTGACTGTATCTCTAGTGATGTAATCCAGCTCCCTCTCACTGTCACTCAGTAACCCCTCCCCCAGTGCCCTGTGTTACTGACTGTATCTCTGCTGATGTTAATCCAGCTCCCTCACACTGTCACTCAGTAACCCCTCCCCCAGCACAATGTGTTACTGACTGTATCTCTACAGATGTTAATCCAGCTCCCTCACACTGTCACTCAGTAACCCCTCCCCAGCACCCTGAGTTACTGACTGTATCTCGACTGGTGTTAATCCAGCTCCCTCACACTGTCACTCAGTAACCCCTCCCCCAGCGCCCTGTGTTACTGACTGCATCTCTACTGATGTTAATCCAGCTCCCTCTCACTTTCCCCAATAACCCCTCCCCAGCACCCTGTGTTACTGACTTTATCTCAACTGATGTTATTCCAACTCCCTCGCACTGTCACTCAGTAACCCGTTCCCAGCACCCTGTCTTACTGACTGTATCGCTACTGATGTTAATCCAGCTCCCTCACACTGTCACTCAGTAACCCCTCCCCAGCACCCTGTGTTACTGACTGTATCTCCACTGATGTTAATCCAGCTTCCTCGCGCTGTCACTCAGTAACCCCTCCCCAGCAACCTGTGTTACTGATTGTATCTTTACTGATGTTAATCCAGCTCCCTCACACTGTCACTCAGTAACCCCTCCCCCAGCACCCTATGTTACTGACTGTATCTCTTCTGATGTTAATCCAGCTCCCTCACACTGTCACTCAGTAACCCCTCCCCCAGCACCCTGTGTTACTGACTGTATCTCGACTGGTGTTCATCCAGCTCCCTCGCACTGTCACTCAGTAACCCCTCCCCCAGCGCCGTGTGTTACTGACTGTATCTCTACTGATGTTAATCCAGCTCCCTCGCACTGTCATTCATTAACCCCTCCCCCCAGCACCCTGTGTTACTGACTGTATCTCGACTGATGTTAATCCAACTCCCTCGCACTGTCACTCAGTAACCCCTCCCCAGCACCCTGTGTTACTGACTGTGTCTCTACTGATGTTAATCCAGCTCCCTCACACTGTCACTCAGTAACCCCTCCCCCCAGAACCCTGTGTTACTGACTGTATCTCTACTGATGTTAATCCAGCTCCCTCGCACTGTCACTCAGTAACCCCTCCCCCAACACCCTGTGTTACTGACTGTATCTCTACTGATGTTAATCCGCTCCCTCGCACTGTCACTCAGTAATCCCTCCCCAGCACTCTGTGTTACTGACTCTATCTCTACTGATGTTAATCCAGCTCACTCACACTGTCGCTCAGTAACCCCTCCCCCAGCACTCTGTGTTACTGACTGTATCTCTACTGATGTTAATCCAGCTCCCTCGCACTGTCACTCAGTAACCCCTCCCCAGCACCCTGTGTTACTGACTGTATCTCTACTGATGTTAATCCAGCTCACTCACACTGTCACTCAGTAACCCCTCCCCTATCACCCTGTGTTACTGACTGTATCGCTACTGATGTTAATCCAGCTCCCTCTCACTGTCCCCAATAACCCATCCCCCAGCACCCTGTGTTACTGACTGTATCTCCACTGATGTTAATCCAGCTCAATCACACTGTCACTCAGTAACACCTCCCCAGCACCTTTGTTACTGACTGTATCTCTACTGATGTCAATCCAGCTCCCTCACACTGTCACTCAGTAACCCCTCCCCCAGCACACTGTGTTACTGACTGTGTCTCTACTGGTGTTAATCCAGCTCCCTCACACTGTCACTCAGTAACCTCTCCCCAGCACCCTGAGTTACTGACTGTATCTCGACTGATGTTAATCCAGCTCCCTCACACTGTCACTCAGTAACCCCTCCCCAGCACCCTGTGTTACTGACCGTATCTCTACTGATGTTAGTCCAGCTCCCTCACACTGTCACTCGGCAACCCCTCCCCCAGCACACTGTTTTACTGACTGTATCTTTACTGATGTTAATCCAGCTCCTTCAAGCTGTCACTCAGTAACCCCTCCCCCCAGCACCCTGTGTTACTGACTGTATCTCTGCTGATGTTAATCCAGCTCCCTCACACTGTCACTCAGTAACCCCTCCCCCAGCACCCTGAGTTACTGACTGTATCTCTTCTGATGTTAATCCAGCTCCCTCACACTGTCACTCAGTAACCCCTCCCCCAGCGCCCTGTGTTACTGACTGTATCTCGACTGGTGTTCATCCAGCTCCCTCGCACTGTCACTCAGTAACCCCTCCCTCAGCGCCGTGTGTTACTGACTGTATCTCTACTGATGTTAATCCAGCTCCCTCGCACTGTCATTCAGTAACCCCTCCCCCCAGCACCCTGTGTTACTGACTGTATCTCGACTGATGTTAATCCGGCTCCCTCGCACTGTCACTCAGTAACCCCTCCCCCCAGCACCCTGTGTTACTGACTGTATCTCTACTGATGTTAATCCAGCTCCCTCGCACTGTCACTCAGTAACCCCTCCCCCAGCACCCTGTGTTACTGATTGTATCTCTACTGATGTTAATCCAGCTCCCTCACACTGTCACTCAGTAACCCCTCCCCCCAGCACCCTGTGTTACTGACTGTATCTCTACTGATGTTAATCCAGCTCACTCACACTGTCACTCAGTAACCCCTCCTCCATCACCCTGTGTTACTGACTGTATCGCTACTGATGTTAATCCAGCTCCCTCTCACTGTCCCCAATAACCCATCCCCCAGCACCCTGTGTTACTGACTGTATCTCCACTGATGTTAATCCAGCTCAATCACACTGTCACTCAGTAACCCCTCCCCAGCACACTGTGTTACTGACTGTGTCTCTACTGGTGATAATCCAGCTCCCTCACACTGTCACTCAGTAACCACTCCCCAGCACCCTGAGTTACTGACTGTATCTCGACTGGTGTTAATCCAGCTCCCTCACACTGTCACTCAGTAACCCCTCCCCCAGCGCCCTGTGTTACTGACTGTATCTCTACTGATGTTAATCCAGCTCCCTCTCACTGTCCCCAATAACCCCTCCCCCAGCACCCTGTGTTACTGACTGTATCTCTACTGATGTTAATCCATCTCCCTCACACTGTCACTCAGTAACCCCTTCCCAGCACCCTGTGTTACTGACTGTATCCCGAGTGATGTTAATCCAGCTCCCTCACACTGTCCCCAGTAATCCCTCCCAAGCACCCTGTGTTACTGACTGTATCTCTACTGATTTTAATGCAGCTCCCTCGCACTATCACTCAGTAACCCCTCCCCCAGCACCCAGTGTTACCGACTGTATCTCGACTGATGTTAATCCAGCTCCCTCACACTGTCCCCAGTAATCCCTCCTCAGCACCCTGTGTTACTGACTGTATCTCTACTGGTGTTAATCCGGCTTCCTCACACTGTCACTCAGTAACCCCTCCCCCAGCACCCAGTGTTACCGACTGTATCTCGACTGATGCTAATCCAGCTCCCTCACACTGTCCCCAGTAATCCCTCCTCAGCACCCTGTGTTACTGACTGTATCTCTACTGATGTTAATCCAGCTCCCTCACACTGTCACTCAGTAACCCCTCCCCAGCACCCTGTCTTACTGACTGTATCTCTACTGATGTTAATCCTGCTCCCTCGCACTGTCACTCAGTAACCCCTCCCCCAGCACCCTGTGTTACTGACTGTATCTCTACTGATGTTAATCCAGCTCCCTCACACTGTTACGCAGAATCCCCTCCCCCAGCACCCTGTGTTACTGACTGTATCTCTACTGATGTTAATCCAGCTCCCTCACACTGTCACTCAGTGTCCCCTCCCCCTGCACCCTGTATTACTGACTGTATCTCTAGTGATGTAATCCAGCTCCCTCTCACTGTCACTCAGTAACCCCTCCCCCAGTGCCCTGTGTTACTGACTGTATCTCTGCTGATGTTAATCCAGCTCCCTCACACTGTCACTCAGTAACCCCTCCCCCAGCACAATGTGTTACTGACTGTATCTCTACAGATGTTAATCCAGCTCCCTCACACTGTCACTCAGTAACCCCTCCCCAGCACCCTGAGTTACTGACTGTATCTCGACTGGTGTTAATCCAGCTCCCTCACACTGTCACTCAGTAACCCCTCCCCCAGCGCCCTGTGTTACTGACTGCATCTCTACTGATGTTAATCCAGCTCCCTCTCACTTTCCCCAATAACCCCTCCCCAGCACCCTGTGTTACTGACTTTATCTCAACTGATGTTATTCCAGCTCCCTCGCACTGTCACTCAGTAACCCGTTCCCAGCACCCTGTCTTACTGACTGTATCGCTACTGATGTTAATCCAGCTCCCTCACACTGTCACTCAGTAACCCCTCCCCAGCACCCTGTGTTACTGACTGTATCTCTACTGATGTTAATCCAGCTTCCTCGCGCTGTCACTCAGTAACCCCTCCCCAGCAACCTGTGTTACTGATTGTATCTTTACTGATGTTAATCCAGCTCCCTCACACTGTCACTCAGTAACCCCTCCCCAAGCACCCTGTGTTACTGATTGTATCACTTCTGATGTTAATCCAGCTCCCTCACACTGTCACTCAGTAACCCCTCCCCCAGCGCCCTGTGTTACTGACTGTATCTCGACTGATGTTAATCCAGCTCCCTCACACTGTCACTCAGTAACCCGTCCCCCAGCACCCTGTGTTACTGACTGTATCTCTACTGATGTTAATCCAGCTCCCTCACACTGTCACTCAGTAACCCCTCCGCCAGCACCCTGTGTTACAGACTGTGTCTCTACTGGTGTTAATCCACCTCCCTCACACTGTCACTCAGTAATCCCTCCCCAGCACCCTGAGTTACTGACTGTATCTCGACTGGTGTTAACCCAGCTCCCTCTCACTGTCCCCAATAACCCCTCCCCCAGCACCCTGTGTTACTGACTGTATCTCTAATGATGTTAATCCAGCTCCCTCACACTGTCACTCACTAACCCCTTCCCAGCACCCTGTGTTACTGACTGTATCTCTAGTGATGTTAATCCAGCTCCCTCTCACTGTCCCCAGTAATCCCTCCCCCAGCACCCTGTTTTACTGACTGTATCTCTACTGATGTTAATCCAGCTCCCTCACACTGTCACTCAGTAACCCCTCCCCAAGCACCCTGTGTTACTGACTGTATCTCTACTGATGTTAATCCAGCTCCCTCACACTGTCACTCAGTAACCTCTCCCCATCACCCTGTGTTCCTGACTGTATCGCTACTGATGTTAATCCAGCTCCCTCTCACTGTCCCCAATAACCCATCCCCCAGCACCCTGTGTTACTGACTGTATCTCCACTGATGTTAATCCAGCTCAATCACACTGTCACTCAGTAACACCTCCCCAGCACCTTTGTTACTGACTGTATCTCTACTGATGTCAATCCAGCTCCCTCAAACTGTCACTCAGTAACCCCTCCCCCAGCACACTGTGTTACTGACTGTGTCTCTACTGGTGTTAATCCAGCTCCCTCACACTGTCACTCAGTAACCTCTCCCCAGCACCCTGAGTTACTGACTGTATCTCGACTGATGTTAATCCAGCTCCCTCACACTGTCACTCAGTAACCCCTCCCCAGCACCCTGTGTTACTGACCGTATCTCTACTGATGTTAATCCAGCTCCCTCACACTGTCACTCAGCAACCCCTCCCCCAGCACACTGTTTTACTGACTGTATCTTTACTGATGTTAATCCAGCTCTTTCAAGCTGTCACTCAGTAACCCCTCCCCCCAGCACCCTGTGTTACTGACTGTATCTCTGCTGATGTTAATCCAGCTCCCTCACACTGTCACTCAGTAACCCCTCCCCCAGCACCCTGAGTTACTGACTGTATCTCTTCTGATGTTAATCCAGCTCCCTCACACTGTCACTCAGTAACCCCTCCCCCAGCACCCTGTGTTACTGACTGTATCTCGACTGGTGTTCATCCAGCTCCCTCGCACTGTCACTCAGTAACCCCTCCCCCAGCGCCGTGTGTTACTGACTGTATCTCTACTGATGTTAATCCAGCTCCCTCGCACTGTCATTCAGTAACCCCTCCCCCCAGCACCCTGTGTTACTGACTGTATCTCGACTGCTGTTAATCCAACTCCCTCGCACTGTCACTCAGTAACCCCTCCCCAGCACCCTGTGTTACTGACTGTGTCTCTACTGATGTTAATCCGGCTCCCTCACACTGTCACTCAGTAACCCCTCCCCCCAGCACCCTGTGTTACTGACTGTATCTCTACTGATGTTAATCCAGCTCCCTCGCACTGTCACTCAGTAACCCCTCCCCCAGCACCCTGTGTTACTGACTGTATCTCTACTGATGTTAATTCAGCTCCCTCGCACTGTCACTCAGTAACCCCTCCCCAGCACTCTGTGTTACTGACTGTATCTCTACTGATGTTAATCCAGCTCACTCACACTGTCACTCAGTAACCCCTTCCCCAGCACCCTGTGTTACTGACTGTATCTCTACTGATGTTAATCCAGCTCCCTCGCACTGTCACTCAGTAACCCCTCCCCAGCACCCTGTGTTACTGACTGTATCTCTACTGATGTTAATCCAGCTCACTCACACTGTCACTCAGTAACCCCTCCCCCATCACCCTGTGTTACTGACTGTATCGCTACTGATGTTAATCCAGCTCCCTCTCACTGTCCCCAATAACCCATCCCCCAGCACCCTGTGTCACTGACTGTATCTCCACTGATGTTAATCCAGCTCAATCACACTGTCACTCAGTAACCCCTCCCCAGCACACTGTGTTACTGACTGTGTCTCTACTGGTGTTAATCCAGCTCCCTCACACTGTCACTCAGTAACCACTCCCCAGCACCCTGAGTTACTGACTGTATCTCGACTGGTGTTAATCCAGCTCCCTCACACTGTCACTCAGTAACCCCTTCCCAGCACCCTGTGTTACTGACTGTATCCCGAGTGATGTTAATCCAGCTCCCTCACACTGTCCCCAGTAATCCCTCCCAAGCACCCTGTGTTACTGACTGTATCTCTACTGATTTTAATGCAGCTCCCTCGCACTATCACTCAGTAACCCCTCCCCCAGCACCCAGTGTTACCGACTGTATCTCGACTGATGTTAATCCAGCTCCCTCACACTGTCCCCAGTAATCCCTCCTCAGCACCCTGTGTTACTGACTGTATCTCTACTGGTGTTAATCCGGCTTCCTCACACTGTCACTCAGTAACCCCTCCCCCAGCACCCAGTGTTACCGACTGTATCTCGACTGATGTTAATCCAGCTCCCTCACACTGTCCCCAGTAATCCCTCCTCAGCACCCTGTGTTACTGATTGTATCTCTACTGATGTTAATCCAGCTCCCTCACACTGTCACTCAGTAACCCCTCCCCAGCACCCTGTCTTACTGACTGTATCTCTACTGATGTTAATCCAGCTCCCTCGCACTGTCACTCAGTAACCCCTCCCCCAGCACCCTGTGTTACTGACTGTATCTCTACTGATGTTAATCCAGCTCCCTCACACTGTTATGCAGAATCCCCTCCCCCAGCACCCTGTGTTACTGACTGTATCTCTACTGATGTTAATCCAGCTCCCTCACACTGTCACTCAGTGTCCCCTCCCCCTGCACCCTGTATTACTGACTGTATCTCTAGTGATGTAATCCAGCTCCCTGTCACTGTCACTCAGTAACCCCTCCCCCAGTGCCCTGTGTTCCTGACTGTATCTCTGCTGATGTTAATCCAGCTCCCTCACACTGTCACTCAGTAACCCCTCCCCCAGCACAATGTGTTACTGACTGTATCTCTACAGATGTTAATCCAGCTCCCTCACACTGTCACTCAGTAACCCCTCCCCAGCACCCTCAGTTACTGACTGTATCTCGACTGGTGTTAATCCAGCTCCCTCACACTGTCACTCAGTAACCCCTCCCCCAGCGCCCTGTGTTACTGACTGTATCTCTACTGATGTTAATCCAGCTCCCTCACACTGTCACTCAGTAACCCGTCCCCCAGCACCCTGTGTTACTGACTGTATCTCTACTGATGTTAATCCAGCTCCCTCACACTGTCACTCAGTAACCCCTCCGCCAGCACCCTGTGTTACAGACTGTGTCTCTACTGGTGTTAATCCACCTCCCTCACACTGTCACTCAGTAATCCCTCCCCAGCACCCTGAGTTACTGACTGTATCTCGACTGGTGTTAACCCAGCTCCCTCTCACTGTCCCCAATAACCCCTCCCCCAGCACCCTGTGTTACTGACTGTATCTCTAATGATGTTAATCCAGCTCCCTCACACTGTCACTCACTAACCCCTTCCCAGCACCCTGTGTTACTGACTGTATCTCTAGTGATGTTAATCCAGCTCCCTCTCACTGTCCCCAGTAATCCCTCCCCCAGCACCCTGTTTTACTGACTGTATCTCTACTGATGTTAATCCAGCTCCCTCACACTGTCACTCAGTAACCCCTCCCCAAGCACCCTGTGTTACTGACTGTATCTCTACTGATGTTAATCCAGCTCCCTCACACTGTCACTCAGTAACCTCTCCCCATCACCCTGTGTTACTGACTGTATCTCTACTGATGCTAATCCAGCTCCCTCACACTGTCACTCAGTAACCCATCTCCCAGCACCCTGTGTTACTGACTGTATCTCTACTGATGTTAATCCAGCTCCCTCGCTCTGTCACTCAGTAACCCCTCCCCCAGCACCCTGTGTTACTGTCTGTATCTCTACTGATGTTAATTCAGCTCCCTCGTACTATCACTTAGTAACCCCTCCCCCAGCGCCCTGTGTTACTGACTGTATCTCTACTGATGTTAATCCAGCTCCCTCACACTGTCACTCAGTAACCCCTCCCCCAGTGCCCTGTGTTACTGACTGCATCTCGACTGATGTTAACCCAGCTCCCTCACACTGTCACTCAGTAACCCCTCCCCCAGCACCCTGTGTTACTGATTGTATCTCGACTGATGTTAATCCAGCTCCCTCACACTGTCACTCAGTAACCCCTCCCCATCACACTGTGTTACTGACTGTATCTCCACTGATGTTAATCCAGCTCCCTCACACTGTCACTCAGTAACCCCTTCCCAGCACCCTGTGTTACTGACAGTATCTCTTGTGATGTTAATTCAGCTCCCTCTCACTGTCCCACGTAATCCCTCCCCCAGCACCATGTGTTACTGACTGTATCTCTACTGATGTTAATCCAGCTCCCTCACACTGTCCCCAGTAATCCCTCCCCCAGCACCCTGTGTTACTGACTGCATGTCTACTGATGTTAATCCAGCTCCCTCACACTGTCACTCAGGAACCCCTCCCCAGCACCCTGTGTTACTGACCGTATCTCTACTGATGTTAATCCAGCTCCCTCACACTGTCACTCAGCAACCCCTCCCCCAGCACACTGTTTTACTGACTGTATCTTCACTGATGTTAATCCAGCTCCCTCAAACTGTCACTCAGTAACCCCTCCCCCCAGCACCCTGTGTTACTGACTGAATCTCTGCTGATGTTAATCCAGCTCCCTCACACTGTCACTCAGTAACCCCTCCCCCAGCACCCTGTGTTACTGACTGTATCTCTTCTGATGTTAATCCAGCTCCCTCACACTGTCACTCAGTAACCCCTCCCCCAGCACCCTGTGTTACTGACTGTATCTCGACTGGTGTTCATCCAGCTCCCTCGCACTGTCACTCAGTAACCCCTCCCCCAGCGCCGTGTGTTACTGACTGTATCTCTACTGATGTTAATCCAGCTCCCTCGCACTGTCATTCAATAACCCCTCCCCCCAGCACCCTGTGTTACTGACTGTATCTCGACTGATGTTAATCCAACTCCCTCGCACTGTCACTCAGTAACCCCTCCCCAGCACCCTGTGTTACTGACTGTGTCTCTACTGATGTTAATCCAGCTCCCTCACACTGTCACTCAGTAACCCCTCCCCCCAGAACCCTGTGTTACTGACTGTATCTCTACTGATGTTAATCCAGCTCCCTCGCACTGTCACTCAGTAACCCCTCCCCCAGCACCCTGTGTTACTGACTGTATCTCTACTGATGTTAATCCGCTCCCTCGCACTGTCACTCAGTAACCCCTCCCCAGCACTCTGTGTTACTGACTGTATCTCTACTGATGTTAATCCAGCTCACTCACACTGTCACTCAGTAACCCCTCCCCCAGCACTCTGTGTTACTGACTGTATCTCTTGATGTTAATCCAGCTCCCTCGCACTGTCACTCAGCAACCCCTCCCCAGCACCCTGTGTTACTGACTGTATCTCTACTGATGTTAATCCAGCTCACTCACACTGTCACTCAGTAACCCCTCCCCCATCACCCTGTGTTACTGACTGTATCGCTACTGATGTTAATCCAGCTCCCTCTCACTGTCCCTAATAACCCATCCCCCAGCACCCTGTGTTACTGACTGTATCTCCACTGATGTTAATCCAGCTCAATCACACTGTCACTCAGTAACACCTCCCCAGCACCTTTGTTACTGACTGTATCTCTACTGATGTCAATCCAGCTCCCTCAAACTGTCACTCAGTAACCTCTCCCCCAGCACACTGTGTTACTGACTGTGTCTCTACTGGTGCTAATCCAGCTCCCTCACACTGTCACTCAGTAACCTCTCCCCAGCACCCTGAGTTACTGACTGTATCTCGACTGATGTTAATCCAGCTCCCTCACACTGTCACTCAGTAACCCCTCCCCAGCACCCTGTGTTACTGACCGTATCTCTACTGATGTTAATCCAGCTCCCTCACACTGTCACTCAGCAACCCCTCCCCCAGCACACTGTTTTACTGACTGTATCTTTACTGATGTTAATCCAGCTCTTTCAAGCTGTCACTCAGTAACCCCTCCCCCCAGCACCCTGTGTTACTGACTGTATCTCTGCTGATGTTAATCCAGCTCCCTCACAGTGTCACTCAGTAACCCCTCCCCCAGCACCCTGAGTTACTGACTGTATCTCTTCTGATGTTAATCCAGCTCCCTCACACTGTCACTCAGTAACCCCTCCCCCAGCACCCTGTGTTACTGACTGTATCTCGACTGGTGTTCATCCAGCTCCCTCGCACTGTCACTCAGTAACCCCTCCCCCAGCGCCGTGTGTTACTGACTGTATCTCTACTGATGTTAATCCAGCTCCCTCGCACTGTCATTCAGTAACCCCTCCCCCCAGCACCCTGTGTTACTGACTGTATCTCGACTGCTGTTAATCCAACTCCCTCGCACTGTCACTCAGTAACCCCTCCCCAGCACCCTGTGTTACTGACTGTGTCTCTACTGATGTTAATCCGGCTCCCTCACACTGTCACTCAGTAACCCCTCCCCCCAGCACCCTGTGTTACTGAATGTATCTCTACTGATGTTAATCCAGCTCCCTCGCACTGTCACTCAGTAACATCTCCCCCAGCACCCTGTGTTACTGACTGTATCTCTACTGATGTTAATTCAGCTCCCTCGCACTGTCACTCAGTAACCCCTCCCCAGCACTCTGTGTTACTGACTGTATCTCTACTGATGTTAATCCAGCTCACTCACACTGTCACTCAGTAACCCCTCCCCCAGCACCCTGTGTTACTGACTGTATCTCTACTGATGTTAATCCAGCTCCCTCGCACTGTCACTCAGTAACCCCTCCCCAGCACCCTGTGTTACTGACTGTATCGCTACTGATGTTAATCCAGCTCCCTCTCACTGTCCCCAATAACCCATCCCCCAGCACCCTGTGTCACTGACTGTATCTCCACTGATGTTAATCCAGCTCAATCACACTGTCACTCAGTAACCCCTCCCCAGCACACTGTGTTACTGACTGTGTCTCTACTGGTGTTAATCCAGCTCCCTCACACTGTCACTCAGTAACCACTCCCCAGCACCCTGAGTTACTGACTGTATCTCGACTGGTGTTAATCCAGCTCCCTCACACTGTCACTCAGTAACCCCTCCCCCAGCGCCCTGTGTTACTGACTGTATCTCTACTGATGTTAATCCAGCTCCCTCTCACTGTCCCCAATAACCCCTCCCCCAGCACCCTGTGTTACTGACTGTATCTCGACTGATGTTAATCCATCTCCCTCACACTGTCACTCAGTAACCCCTTCCCAGCACCCTGTGTTACTGACTGTATCCCGAGTGATGTTAATCCAGCTCCCTCACACTGTCCCCAGTAATCCCTCCCAAGCACCCTGTGTTACTGACTGTATCTCTACTGATTTTAATGCAGCTCCCTCGCACTATCACTCAGTAACCCCTCCCCCAGCACCCAGTGTTACCGACTGTATCTCGACTGATGTTAATCCAGCTCCCTCACACTGTCCCCAGTAATCCCTCCTCAGCACCCTGTGTTACTGACTGTATCTCTACTGGTGTTAATCCGGCTTCCTCACACTGTCACTCAGTAACCCCTCCCCCAGCACCCAGTGTTACCGACTGTATCTCGACTGATGCTAATCCAGCTCCCTCACACTGTCCCCAGTAATCCCTCCTCAGCACCCTGTGTTACTGATTGTATCTCTACTGATGTTAATCCAGCTCCCTCACACTGTCACTCAGTAACCCTCCCCAGCACCCTGTCTTACTGACTGTATCTCTACTGATGTTAATCCAGCTCCCTCGCACTGTCACTCAGTAACCCCTCCCCCAGCACCCTGTGTTACTGACTGTATCTCTACTGATGTTAATCCAGCTCCCTCACACTGTCACTCAGTGTCCCCTCCCCCTGCACCCTGTATTACTGACTGTATCTCTAGTGATGTAATCCAGCTCCCTCTCACTGTCACTCAGTAACCCCTCCCCCAGTGCCCTGTGTTCCTGACTGTATCTCTGCTGATGTTAATCCAGCTCCCTCACACTGTCACTCAGTAACCCCTCCCCCAGCACAATGTGTTACTGACTGTATCTCTACAGATGTTAATCCAGCTCCCTCACACTGTCACTCAGTAACCCCTCCCCAGCACCCTCAGTTACTGACTGTATCTCGACTGGTGTTAATCCAGCTCCCTCACACTGTCACTCAGTAACCCCTCCCCCAGCGCCCTGTGTTACTGACTGCATCTCTACTGATGTTAATCCAGCTCCCTCTCACTTTCCCCAATAACCCCTCCCCCAGCACCCTGTGTTACTGACTTTATCTCAACTGATGTTATTCCAACTCCCTCGCACTGTCACTCAGTAACCCCTTCCCAGCACCCTGTGTTACTGACTGTATCGCTACTGATGTTAATCCAGCTCCCTCACACTGTCACTCAGTAACCCCTCCCCAGCATCCTGTGTTACTGACTGTATCTCTACTGATGTTAATCCAGCTTCCTCGCGCTGTCACTCAGTAACCCCTCCCCAGCAACCTGTGTTACTGATTGTATCTTTACTGATGTTAATCCAGCTCCCTCACACTGTCACTCAGTAATCCCTCCCCAAGCACCCTGTGTTACTGATTGTATCTCTTCTGATGTTAATCCAGCTCCCTCACACTGTCACTCAGTAACCCCTCCCCCAGCGCCCTGTGTTACTGACTGTATCTCTACTGATGTTAATCCAGCTCCCTCACACTGTCACTCAGTAACCCGTCCCCCAGCACCGTGTGTTACTGACTGTATCTCTACTGATGTTAATCCAGCTCCCTCACACTGTCACTCAGTAACCCCTCCGCCAGCACCCTGTGTTACAGACTGTGTCTCTACTGGTGTTAATCCACCTCCCTCACACTGTCACTCAGTAATCCCTCCCCAGCACCCTGAGTTACTGACTGTATCTCGACTGGTGTTAACCCAGCTCCCTCTCACTGTCCCCAATAACCCCTCCCCCAGCACCCTGTGTTACTGACTGTATCTCTACTGATGTTAATCCAGCTCCCTCACACTGTCACTCACTAACCCCTTCCCAGCACCCTGTGTTACTGACTGTATCTCCAGTGATGTTAATCCAGCTCCCTCTCACTGTCCCCAGTAATCCCTCCCCCAGCACCCTGTTTTACTGACTGTATCTCTACTGATGTTAATCCAGCTCCCTCACACTGTCACTCAGTAACCCCTCCCCAAGCACCCTGTGTTACTGACTGTATCTCTACTGATGTTAATCCAGCTCCCTCACACTGTCACTCAGTACCCTCTCCCCATCACCCTGTGTTACTGACTGTATCTCTACTGATGCTAATCCAGCTCCCTCACACTGTCACTCAGTAACCCATCCCCCAGCACCCTGTGTTACTGACTGTATCTCTGCTGATGTTAATCCAGCTCCCTCGCACTGTCACTCAGTAACCCCTCCCCCAGCACCCTGTGTTACTGTCTGTATCTCTACTGATGTTAATTCAGCTCCCTCGTACTATCACTTAGTAACCCCTCCCCCAGCGCCCTGTGTTACTGACTGTATCTCTACTGATGTTAATCCAGCTCCCTCACACTGTCACTCAGTAACCCCTCCCCCAGTGCCCTGTGTTACTGACTGCATCTCGACTGATGTTAACCCAGCTCCCTCACACTGTCACTCAGTAACCCCTCCCCCAGCACCCTGTGTTACTGATTGTATCTCTACTGATGTTAATCCAGCTCCCTCACACTGTCACTCACTAACCCCTCCCCAGCACGCTGAGTTACTGACTGTATCTCGACTGGTATTAATCTAGCTCCCTCTCACTGTCCCCAGTAACCCCTCCCCCAGCGCCCTGTGTTACTGACTGTATCTCTACTGATGTTATTCCAGCTCCCTCTCACTGTCCCCAATAACACCTCCCCGAGCACCCTGTGTTACTGACTGTATCTCTACTGATGTTAATCCAGCTCCCTCGCACTGTCACTCAGTAATCCCTCCCCCAGCACCCTGTGTTACTGACTGTATCTCTACTGATGTTAATTCAGCTCCCTCGCACTGTCACTCAGTAACCCCTCCCCAGCACTCTGTGTTACTGACTGTATCTCTACTGATGTTAATCCAGCTCACTCACACTGTCACTCAGTAACCCCTCCCCCAGCACCCTGTGTTACTGACTGTAGCTCTACTGATGTTAATCCAGCTCCCTCGCACTGTCACTCAGTAACCCCTCCCCCAGCACCCTGTGTTACTGACTGTATCTCTACTGATGTTAATCCAGCTCCCTCACACTGTCACTCAGTAACCTGTCCCCATCACCCTGTGTTACTGACTGTATCTCTACTGATGTTAATCCAGCTCCCTCACACTGTCACTCAGTAACCCCTCCCCCAGCACCCTGTGTTACTGACTGTATCTCTACTGATGTTAATCCAGCTCCCTCACACTGTCACTCACTAACCCCTCCCCAGCACCCTGTGTTACTGACTGTGTCTCTACTGATGTTAATCCAGCTCCCTCACAGTGTCACTCAGTAACCCCTTCCCAGCACCCTGTGTTACTGACTGTATCTCTAGTGATGTTAATCCAGCTCCCTCTCACTGTCCCGAATAACCCCTCCCCCAGCACCCTGTGTTACTGACTGTATCTCTACTGATGTTAATCCAGCTCCCTCACACTGTCACTCAGTAACCCCTCCCCCAGCACCCTGTGTTACTGACTGTATCTCTACTGATGTTAATCCAGCTCCCTCACACTGTCACTCAGTAACCTGTCCCCATCACCCTGTGTTACTGACTGTATCTCTACTGATGTTAATCCAGCTCCCTCACACTGTCACTCAGTAACCCCTCCCCCAGCACCCTGTGTTACTGACTGTATCTCTACTGATGTTAATCCAGCTCCCTCATACTGTCACACAGTAACCCCTCTCCCAGCACCCGGTGTTACTGACTTTATCTCTACTGATGTTAATCCAGTTCCCTCGCACTGTCACTCAGTAACCCCTCCCCAGCACCCTGTGTTACTGACTGTATCTCCACTGATGTTAATCCAGCTCCCTCACACTGTCACTCAGTAACCCCTCCCCAGCGCCCTGTGTTACTGACTGCATCTCTGCTGATGTTAATCCAGCTCCCTCTCACTTTCCCCAATAACCCCTCCCCCAGCACCCTGTGTTACTGACTTTATCTCAACTGATGTTATTCCAACTCCCTCGCACTGTCACTCAGTAACCCCTTCCCAGCACCTTGTCTTACTGACTGTATCGCTACTGATGTTAATCCAGCTCCCTCACACTGTCACTCAGTAACCCCTCCCCAGCATCCTGTGTTACTGACTGTATCTCTACTGATGTTAATCCAGCTTCCTCGCGCTGTCACTCAGTAACCCCTCCCCAGCAACCTTTGTTACTGATTGTATCTTTACTGATGTTAATCCAGCTCCCTCACACTGTCACTCAGTAACCCCTCCCCAAGCACCCTGTGTTACTGATTGTATCTCTTCTGATGTTAATCCAGCTCCCTCACACTGTCACTCAGTAACCCCTCCCCCAGCGCCCTGTGTTACTGACTGTATCTCTACTGATGTTAATCCAGCTCCCTCACACTGTCACTCAGTAACCCGTCCCCCAGCACCGTGTGTTACTGACTGTATCTCTACTGATGTTAATCCAGCTCCCTCACACTGTCACTCAGTAACCCCTCCGCCAGCACCCTGTGTGACAGACTGTGTCTCTACTGGTGTTAATCCACCTCCCTCACACTGTCACTCAGTAATCCCTCCCCAGCACCCTGAGTTACTGACTGTATCTCGACTGGTGTTAACCCAGCTCCCTCTTACTGTCCCCAATAACCCCTCCCCCAGCACCCTGTGTTACTGACTGTATCTCTACTGATGTTAATCCAGCTCCCTCACACTGTCACTCACTAACCCCTTCCCAGCACCCTGTGTTACTGAGTGTATCTCCAGTGATGTTAATCCAGCTCCCTCTCACTGTCCCCAGTAATCCCTCCCCCAGCACCCTGTTTTACTGACTGTATCTCTACTGATGTTAATCCAGCTCCCTCACACTGTCACTCAGTAACCCCTCCCCAAGCACCCTGTGTTACTGACTGTATCTCTACTGATGTTAATCCAGCTCCCTCACACTGTCACTCAGTACCCTCTCCCCATCACCCTGTGTTACTGACTGTATCTCTACTGATGCTAATCCAGCTCCCTCACACTGTCACTCAGTAACCCATCCCCCAGCACCCTGTGTTACTGACTGTATCTCTGCTGATGTTAATCCAGCTCCCTCGCACTGTCACTCAGTAACCCCTCCCCCAGCACCCTGTGTTACTGTCTGTATCTCTACTGATGTTAATTCAGCTCCCTCGTACTATCACTTAGTAACCCCTCCACCAGCGCCCTGTGTTACTGACTGTATCTCTACTGGTGTTAATCCACCTCCCTCACACTGTCACTCAGTAATCCCTCCCCAGCACCCTGAGTTACTGACTGTATCTCGACTGGTGTTAACCCAGCTCCCTCTCACTGTCCCCAATAACCCCTCCCCCAGCACCCTGTGTTACTGACTGTATCTCTACTGATGTTAATCCAGCTCCCTCACACTGTCACTCACTAACCCCTTCCCAGCACCCTGTGTTACTGAGTGTATCTCCAGTGATGTTAATCCAGCTCCCTCTCACTGTCCCCAGTAATCCCTCCCCCAGCACCCTGTTTTACTGACTGTATCTCTACTGATGTTAATCCAGCTCCCTCACACTGTCACTCAGTAACCCCTCCCCAAGCACCCTGTGTTACTGACTGTATCTCTACTGATGTTAATCCAGCTCCCTCACACTGTCACTCAGTACCCTCTCCCCATCACCCTGTGTTACTGACTGTATCTCTACTGATGCTAATCCAGCTCCCTCACACTGTCACTCAGTAACCCATCCCCCAGCACCCTGTGTTACTGACTGTATCTCTGCTGATGTTAATCCAGCTCCCTCGCACTGTCACTCAGTAACCCCTCCCCCAGCACCCTGTGTTACTGTCTGTATCTCTACTGATGTTAATTCAGCTCCCTCGTACTATCACTTAGTAACCCCTCCACCAGCGCCCTGTGTTACTGACTGTATCTCTACTGATGTTAATCCAGCTCCCTCACACTGTCACTCAGTAACCCCTCCCCCAGTGCCCTGTGTTACTGACTGCATCTCGACTGATGTTAACCCAGCTCCCTCACACTGTCACTCAGTAACCCCTCCCCCAGCACTCTGTGTTACTGATTGTATCTCTACTGATGTTAATCCAGCTCCCTCACACTGTCACTCACTAACCCCTCCCCAGCACGCTGAGTTACTGACTGTATCTCGACTGGTATTAATCTAGCTCCCTCTCACTGTCCCCAGTAACCCCTCCCCCAGCGCCCTGTGTTACTGACTGTATCTCTACTGATGTTATTCCAGCTCCCTCTCACTGTCCCCAATAACACCTCCCCGAGCACCCTGTGTTACTGACTGTATCTCTACTGATGTTAATCCAGCTCCCTCGCACTGTCACTCAGTAATCCCTCCCCCAGCACCCTGTGTTACTGACTGTATCTCTACTGATGTTAATTCAGCTCCCTCGCACTGTCACTCAGTAACCCCTCCCCAGCACTCTGTGTTACTGACTGTATCTCTACTGATGTTAATCCAGCTCACTCACACTGTCACTCAGTAACCCCTCCCCCAGCACCCTGTGTTACTGACTGTATCTCTACTGATGTTAATCCAGCTCCCTCGCACTGTCACTCAGCAACCCCTCCCCCAGCACCCTGTGTTACTGACTGTATCTCTACTGATGTTAATCCAGCTCCCTCACACTGTCACTCAGTAACCCCTCCCCCAGCACCCTGTGTTACTGACTGTATCTCCACTGATGTTAATCCAGCTCCCTCACACTGTCACTCACTAACCCCTCCCCAGCACCCTGTGTTACTGACTGTGTCTCTACTGATGTTAATCCAGCTCCCTCACAGTGTCACTCAGTAACCCCTTCCCAGCACCCTGTGTTACTGACTGTATCTCTAGTGATGTTAATCCAGCTCCCTCTCACTGTCCCGAATAACCCCTCCCCCAGCACCCTGTGTTACTGACTGTATCTCTACTGATGTTAATCCAGCTCCCTCACACTGTCACTCAGTAACCCCTCCCCCAGCACCCTGTGTTACTGACTGTATCTCTACTGATGTTAATCCAGCTCCCTCATACTGTCACACAGTAACCCCTCTCCCAGCACCCGGTGTTACTGACTTTATCTCTACTGATGTTAATCCAGTTCCCTCGCACTGTCACTCAGTAACCCCTCCCCAGCACCCTGTGTTACTGACTGTATCTCCACTGATGTTAATCCAGCTCCCTCACACTGTCACTCAGTAACCCCTCCCCCAGCGCCCTGTGTTACTGACTGCATCTCTGCTGATGTTAATCCAGCTCCCTCTCACTTTCCCCAATAACCCCTCCCCCAGCACCCTGTGTTACTGACTTTATCTCAACTGATGTTATTCCAACTCCCTCGCACTGTCACTCAGTAACCCCTTCCCAGCACCCTGTTTTACTGACTGTATCTCTACTGATGTTAATCCAGCTCCCTCACACTGTCACTCAGTAACCCCTCCCCAAGCACCCTGTGTTACTGACTGTATCTCTACTGATGTTAATCCAGCTCCCTCACACTGTCACTCAGTACCCTCTCCCCATCACCCTGTGTTACTGACTGTATCTCTACTGATGCTAATCCAGCTCCCTCACACTGTCACTCAGTAACCCATCCCCCAGCACCCTGTGTTACTGACTGTATCTCTGCTGATGTTAATCCAGCTCCCTCGCACTGTCACTCAGTAACCCCTCCCCCAGCACCCTGTGTTACTGTCTGTATCTCTACTGATGTTAATTCAGCTCCCTCGTACTATCACTTAGTAACCCCTCCCCCAGCGCCCTGTGTTACTGACTGTATCTCTACTGATGTTAATCCAGCTCCCTCACACTGTCACTCAGTAACCCCTCCCCCAGTGCCCTGTGTTACTGACTGCATCTCGACTGATGTTAACCCAGCTCCCTCACACTGTCACTCAGTAACCCCTCCCCCAGCACTCTGTGTTACTGATTGTATCTCTACTGATGTTAATCCAGCTCCCTCACACTGTCACTCACTAACCCCTCCCCAGCACGCTGAGTTACTGACTGTATCTCGACTGGTATTAATCTAGCTCCCTCTCACTGTCCCCAGTAACCCCTCCCCCAGCGCCCTGTGTTACTGACTGTATCTCTACTGATGTTATTCCAGCTCCCTCTCACTGTCCCCAATAACACCTCCCCGAGCACCCTGTGTTACTGACTGTATCTCTACTGATGTTAATCCAGCTCCCTCGCACTGTCACTCAGTAATCCCTCCCCCAGCACCCTGTGTTACTGACTGTATCTCTACTGATGTTAATTCAGCTCCCTCGCACTGTCACTCAGTAACCCCTCCCCAGCACTCTGTGTTACTGACTGTATCTCTACTGATGTTAATCCAGCTCACTCACACTGTCACTCAGTAACCCCTCCCCCAGCACCCTGTGTTACTGACTGTATCTCTACTGATGTTAATCCAGCTCCCTCGCACTGTCACTCAGCAACCCCTCCCCCAGCACCCTGTGTTACTGACTGTATCTCTACTGATGTTAATCCAGCTCCCTCACACTGTCACTCAGTAACCCCTCCCCCAGCACCCTGTGTTACTGACTGTATCTCCACTGATGTTAATCCAGCTCCCTCACACTGTCACTCACTAACCCCTCCCCAGCACCCTGAGTTACTGACTGTGTCTCTACTGATGTTAATCCAGCTCCCTCACAGTGTCACTCAGTAACCCCTTCCCAGCACCCTGTGTTACTGACTGTATCTCTAGTGATGTTAATCCATGCTCCCTCTCACTGTCCCGAATAACCCCCTCCCCCAGCACCCTGTGTTACTGACTGTATCTCTACTGATGTTAATCCAGCTCCCTCACACTGTCACTCAGTAACCCCTCCCCCAGCACCCTGTGTTACTGACTGTATCTCTACTGATGTTAATCCAGCTCCCTCACACTGTCCACTCAGTAACCTGTCCCCATCACCCTGTGTTACTGACTGTATCTCTACTGATGTTAATCCAGCTCCCTCACACTGTCACTCAGTAACCCCTCCCCCAGCACCCTGTGTTACTGACTGTATCTCTACTGATGTTAATCCAGCTCCCTCATACTGTCACACAGTAACCCCTCTCCCAGCACCCGGTGTTACTGACTTTATCTCTACTGATGTTAATCCAGTTCCCTCGCACTGTCACTCAGTAACCCCTCCCCAGCACCCTGTGTTACTGACTGTATCTCCACTGATGTTAATCCAGCTCCCTCACACTGTCACTCAGTAACCCCTCCCCCAGCGCCCTGTGTTACTGACTGCATCTCTGCTGATGTTAATCCAGCTCCCTCTCACTTTCCCCAATAACCCCTCCCCCAGCACCCTGTGTTACTGACTTTATCTCAACTGATGTTATTCCAACTCCCTCGCACTGTCTCTCAGTAACCCCTTCCCAGCACCCTGTGTTACTGACTGTATCGCTACTGATGTTAATCCAGCTCCCTCACACTGTCACTCAGTAACCCCTCCCCAGCACCCTGTGTTACTGACTGTATCTCTACTGATGTTAATCCAGCTTCCTCGCGCTGTCACTCAGTAACCCCTCCCCAGCAACCTGTGTTACTGATTGTATCTTTACTGATGTTAATCCAGCTCCTTCACACTGTCACTCAGTAACCCCTCCCCAAGCACCCTGTGTTACTGATTGTATCTCTTCTGATGTTAATCCAGCTCCCTCACACTGTCACTCAGTAACCCCTCCCCCAGCGCCCTGTGTTACTGACTGTATCTCTACTGATGTTAATCCAGCTCCCTCACATTGTCACTCAGTAACCCGTCCCACAGCACCCTGTGTTACTGACTGTATCTCTACTGATGTTAATCCAGCTCCCTCACACTGTCACTCAGTAACCCCTCCGCCAGCACCCTGTGTTACAGACTGTGTCTCTACTGGTGTTAATCCACCTCCCTCACACTGTCACTCAGTAATCCCTCCCCAGCACCCTGAGTTACTGACTGTATCTCGACTGGTGTTAACCCAGCTCCCTCTCACTGTCCCCAATAACCCCTCCCCCAGCACCCTGTGTTACTGACTGTATCTCTACTGATGTTAATCCAGCTCCCTCACACTGTCACTCACTAACCCCTTCCCAGCACCCTGTGTTACTGACTGTATCTCTAGTGATGTTAATCCAGCTCCCTCTCACTGTCCCCAGTAATCCCTCCCCCAGCACCCTGTTTTACTGACTGTATCTCTACTGATGTTAATCCAGCTCCCTCACACTGTCACTCAGTAACCCCTCCCCAAGCACCCTGTGTTACTGACTGTATCTCTACTGATGTTAATCCAGCTCCCTCGTACAATCACTTAGTAACCCCTCCCCCAGCGCCCTGTGTTACTGACTGTATCTCTACTGATGTTAATCCAGCTCCCTCACACTGTCACTCAGTAACCCCTCCCCCAGTGCCCTGTGTTACTGACTGCATCTCGACTGATGTTAACCCAGCTCCCTCACACTGTCACTCAGTAACCCCTCCCCCAGCACCCTGTGTTACTGATTGTATCTCTACTGATGTTAATCCAGCTCCCTCACACTGTCACTCACTAACCCCTCCCCAGCACGCTGAGTTACTGACTGTATCTCGACTGGTATTAATCTAGCTCCCTCTCACTGTCCCCAGTAACCCCTCCCCCAGCGCCCTGTGTTACTGACTGTATCTCTACTGATGTTATTCCAGCTCCCTCTCACTGTCCCCAATAACACCTCCCCGAGCACCCTGTGTTACTGACTGTATCTCTACTGATGTTAATCCAGCTCCCTCACACTGTCACTCAGTAACCACTTCCCCAGCACCCTGTGTTACTGACTGTATCTCTACTGATGTTAATTCAGCTCCCTCGCACTGTCACTCAGTAACCCCTCCCCAGCACTCTGTGTTACCGACTGTATCTCTACTGATGTTAATCCAGCTCACTCACACTGTCACTCAGTAACCCCTCCCCCAGCACCCTGTGTTACTGACTGTATCTCTACTGATGTTAATCCAGCTCCCTCAAAATGTCCCGAATAACCCCTCCCCCAGCACCCTGTGTTACTGACTGTATCTCTACTGATGTTAATCCAGCTCCCTCACACTGTCACACAGTAACCCCTCCCCCAGCACCCTGTGTTACTGACTGTATCTCTACTGATGTTAATCCAGCTCCCTCACACTGTCACTCAGTAACCTGTCCCCATCACCCTGTGTTACTGACTGTATCTCTAGTGATGTTAATCCAGCTCCCTCACACTGTCACTCAGTAACCCCTCCCCCAGCACCCTGTGTTACTGACTGTATCTCTACTGATGTTAATCCAGCTCCCTCATACTGTCACACAGTAACCCCTCTCCCAGCACCCGGTGTTACTGACCGTATCTCTACTGATGTTAATCCAGTTCCCTCGCACTGTCACTCAGTAACCCCTCCCCAGCACCCTGTGTTACTGACTGTATCTCCACTGATGTTAATCCAGCTCCCTCACACTGTCACTCAGTAACCCCTCCCCCAGCACCCTGTGTTACTGACTGTATCTCTACTGATGGTAATCCAGCTCCCTCGCACTGTCACTCAGTAACCCCTCCCCAGCACCCTGTGTTACTGACTGTATCTCTACTGCTGTTAATCCAGCTCCCTCACACTGTCACTCAGTAACCCCTCCCCCACCACCCTGTGATACTGACTGTATCTCTACTGATTTTAATCCAGCCCCCTCACACTGTCACTCAGTAACCCCTCCCCCAGCACCCTGTGTTACTGACTGTATCTCTACAGGTGTTCATCCAGTTCCCTCACACTGTCACTCAGTAACCCCTCCCCCCGCACCCTATGTTACTAACTCTATCTCCACTGATGTTAATCCAGCTCCCTCACACTGTAACTCAGTAACTCCTCCCCCAGCACCCTGTGTTAGTGACTGTATCGCTACTGATGTTAATCCAGCTCCCTCTCACTGTCCCCAATAACCCCTCCCCCAGCACCCTGTGTTACTGACTGTATCTCTACTGATGTTAATCCATCTCCCTCACACTGTCACTCAGTAACCCCTTCCCAGAACCCTGTGTTACTGACTGTATCTCTACTGATGTTAATGCAGCTCACTCACACTGTCACTCAGTAACCCCTCCCCATCACCCTGTGTTACTGACTGTATCTCTGCTGATGTAAATCCAGCTACCTCACACTGTCACTCAGTAACCCCTCCCCCAGCACCCTGTGTTACTGACTGTGTCTCTACTGATGTTATTCCAGCTCCCTCACACCGTCACTCAGTAACCCCTCCCCCAGCACCCTGTTTTACTGATTGTATCTCTACTGATGTTAATCCAGCTCCCTCGCACTGTCACTCAGTAACCCCTCCCCCAGCACCCTGTGTTACTGATTGTATCTCTACTGATGTTAATCCAGCTCCCTCACACTGTCATTCAGTAACCCCTCCCCCAGCACCCTGTGTTACTGATTGTATCTCTACTGATGTTAATCCAGCTCCCTCGCACTGTCACTCAGTAACCCCTCCCCAGCACCCTGTGTTACTGACTGTATCTCTACTGATGTTAATCCAGTTCCCTCTCACTGTCCCCAGTAATCCCTCCCCCAGCACCCTGTGTTACTGACTTTATCTCTACTGATGTTAATGCAGCTCACTCACACTGTCACTCAGTAACCCTTCCCCATCACGCTGTGTTACTGACTGTATCTCTACTGATGTTAATCCATCTACCTCACACTGTCACTCAGTAACCCCTCCCCCAGCACCCTGTGTTACTGACTGTGTCTCTACTGATGTTATTCCAGCTCCCTCACACCATCACTCAGTAACACCTCCCCCAGCACCCTGTGTTACTGACTGTATCTCTACTGATGTTAATCCAGCTCCCTCGCACTTTCACTCAGTAACCCCTCCCCAGCACCCTGTGTTACTGACTGTATCTCTACTGATGTTAATCCAGCTCCCTCGCACTGTCACTCAGTAACCCCTCCCCAGCACCCTGTGTTACTGACTGTATCTTTACTGATGTTAATCCAGTCCCCTCACACGGTCACTCAGTAACCCCTCCCCCCAGCACCCTGTGTTACTGACTTTATCTCTGCTGATGTTAATCCAGCTCCCTCACACTGTCACTCAGTATTCCCTCCCCCAGCACTCTGTGTTACTGACTGTATCTCTTCTGATGTTAATCCAGCTCCCTCACACTGTCACTCAGTAACCCCTCCCCCAGCGCCCTGTGTTACTGACTGCATCTCGACTGATGTTAATCCAGCTCCCTCACACTGTAACTCAGTAACCCCTCCCCAGCACGCTGTTTTACTGACTGTATCTCTACTGATGTTAATCCAGCTCCCTCACACTGTCACTCAGTAACCCCTCCCCCAGCACAGTGTGTTACTGACTGTATCTCTACAGGTGTTCATCCAGCTCCCTCGCACTATCACTCAGTAACCCCTCCCCCAGCGCCCTGTGTTACTGACTGTATCTCTGCTGATGTTAATCCAGCTCCCTCACACTGTCACTCAGTAACCCCTCCCCCAGCGCCCTGTGTCACTGATCTCATCTCGACTGATGTTAATCCAGCTCCCTCACACTGTCACTCACTAACCCCTCCCCAGCACGCTGAGTTACTGACTGTATCTCGAATGGTATTAATCTAGCTCCCTCTCACTGTCCCCAGTAACACCTCCCCGAGCACCCTGTGTTACTGATTGTATCTCTACTGATGTTAATCCAGCTCCCTCGCACTGTCACTCAGTAACCCCTCCCCAGCACCCTGTGTTACTGATTGTGTCTCTACTGATGTTAATCCAGCTCCCTCACACTATCACTCAGTAACCCCTTCCCAGCACCCTGTGTTACTGACTGTATCGCTAGTGATGTTAATCCAGCTCCCTCTCACTGTCCCCAGTAATCCCTCCCCCAGCACCCTGTGTTACTGACTGTATCTCTACTGATGTTAATCCAGCTCCCTCTCACTGTCCCGAATAACCCCTCCCCCAGCACCCTGTGTTACTGACTGTATCTCTACTGATGTTAATCCAGCTCCCTCACACTGTCACTCAGTCACCCCTCCCCCAGCACCCTGTGTTACTGACTGTATCTCTACTGATGTTAATCCAGCTCCCTCACACTGTCACTCAGTAACCTGTCCCCATCACCCTGTGTTACTGACTGTATCTCTACTGATGTTAATCCAGCTCCCTCACACTGTCACTCAGTAACCCCTCCCCCAGCACCCTGTGTTACTGACTGTATCTCTACTGATGTTAATCCAGCTCCCTCATACTGTCACACAGTAACCCCTCCCCCAGCACCCTGTGTTACTGACTGTATCTCTACTGATGTTAATCCAGCTCCCTCGCACTGTCACTCAGTAACGCCTCCCCATCACCCTGTGTTACTGACTGTATCTCTACTGATGTTAATCCAGCTCCCTCACACTGTCACTCAGTAACCCCTCCCCCAGCACCCTGTGATACTGACTGTATCTCTACTGCTGTTAATCCAGCCCCCTCACACTGTCACTCAGTAACCCCTCCCCCAGCACCCTGTGTTACTGTCTGTATCTCGACAGGTTTTCATCCAGCTCCCTCACACTGTCACTCAGTAACCCCTCCCCCCGCACCCTGTGTTACTGACTCTATCTCAACTGATGTTAATCCAGCTCCCTCACACTGTAACTCAGTAACTCCTCCCCCAGCACCCTGTGTTAGTGACTGTATCTCTACTGATGTTAATCCAGCTCCCTCTCACTGTCACTCAGTAACCCCTTCCCAGCACCCTGTGTTACTGACTGTATCTCTACTGATGTGAATGCAGCTCACTCACACTGTCACTCAGTAACCCCTCCCCATCACCCTGTGTTACTGACTGTATCTCTACTGATGTTAATCCAGCTACCTCACACTGTCACTCAGTAAACCCACCCCCAGCACCCTGTGTTACTGACTGTATCTCTACTGATGTTATTCCAGCTCCCTCGCACTATCACTCAGTAACCCCTCCCCAGCACCCTGTGTTACTGACTGTATCTCTACTGATGTTAATCCAGCTCCCTCGCACTATCACTCAGTAACCCCTCCCCCAGCACCCTGTGTTACTGACTGTATCTCTACTGATGTTAATCCAGCTCCCTCACACTGTCACTCAGTAACCCCTCCCCCAGCACCCTGTGTTACTGACTGTATCTCTACTGATGTTAATCCAGCTCCCTCGCACTATCACTCAGTAACCCCTCCCCAGCACCCTGTGTTACTGACTGTATCTCTACTGATGTTAATCCAGCTCCCTCACACTGTCACTCAGTAACCCCTCCCCCAGCACCCTGTGATACTGACTGTAACTCTACTGATGTTAATCCAGCCCCCTCACACTGTCACTCAGTAACCCCTCCCCCAGCACCCTGTGTTACTGACTGTATCTCTACAGGTGTTCATCCAGCTCCCTCACACTGTCACTCAGTAACCCCTCCCCCAGCACCCTGTGTTACTGAATCTATCTCTACTGATGTTAATCCAGCTCCCTCACACTGTAACTCAGTAACTCCTCCCCCAGCACCCTGTGTTAGTGACTGTATCTCTACTGATGTTAATCCAGCTCCCTCTCACTGTCCCCAATAACCCCTCCCCCAGCACCCTGTGTTACTGACTGTATCTCTACTGATGTTAATCCATCTCCCTCACACTGTCACTCAGTAACCCCTTCCCAGCACCCTGTGTTACTGACTGTATCTCTACTGATGTTAATCCAGCTACCTCACACTGTCACTCAGTAAACCCACCCCCAGCACCCTGTGTTACTGACTGTATCTCTACTGATGTTAATCCAGCTACCTCACACTGTCACTCAGTAAACCCACCCCCAGCACCCTGTGTTACTGACTGTATCTCTACTGATGTTAATCCAGCTCCCTCGCACTATCACTCAGTAACCCCTCCCCAGCACCCTGTGTTACTGACTGTATCTCTACTGATGTTAATCCAGCTCCCTCGCACTATCACTCAGTAACCCCTCCCCCAGCACCCTGTGTTACTGACTGTATCTCTACTGATGTTAATCCAGCTCCCTCACACTGTCACTCAGTAACCCCTCCCCCAGCACCCTGTGTTACTGACTGTATCTCTACTGATGTTAATCCAGCTCCCTCGCACTATCACTCAGTAACCCCTCCCCAGCACCCTGTGTTACTGACTGTATCTCTACTGTTGTTAATCCAGCTCCCTCACACTGTCACTCAGTAACCCCTCCCCCAGCACCCTGTGATACTGACTGTAACTCTACTGATGTTAATCCAGCCCCCTCACACTGTCACTCAGTAACCCCTCCCCCAGCACCCTGTGTTACTGACTGTATCTCTACAGGTGTTCATCCAGCTCCCTCACACTGTCACTCAGTAACCCCTCCCCCAGCACCCTGTGTTACTGAATCTATCTCTACTGATGTTAATCCAGCTCCCTCACACTGTAACTCAGTAACTCCTCCCCCAGCACCCTGTGTTAGTGACTGTATCTCTACTGATGTTAATCCAGCTCCCTCTCACTGTCCCCAATAACCCCTCCCCCAGCACCCTGTGTTACTGACTGTATCTCTACTGATGTTAATGCAGCTCACTCACACTGTCACTCAGTAACCCCTCCCCATCACCCTGTGTTACTGACTGTATCTCTACTGATGTTAATCCAGCTACCTCACACTGTCACTCAGTAACCCCTCCCCCAGCACACTGTGTTACTGACTGTGTCTCTGCTGATGTTATTCCAGCTCCCTCACACCGTCACTCAGTAACACCTCCCCCAGCACCCTGTGTTACTGACTGTATCTCTACTGAAGTTAATCCAGCTCCCTCGCACTGTCACTCAGTAACCCCTCCCCAGCACTCTGGGTTACTGACTGTGTCTCTACTGATGTTAATCCAGCTCCCTCACACTGTCACTCAGTAACCCCTCCCCCAGCACCCTGTGTTACTGACTGTATCCCTACTGATGTTAATCCAGCTCACTCACACTGTCACTCAGTAACCCCTCCCCCAGCACCCTGTGTTACTGACTGTATCTCTACTGATGTTAATCCAGCTCACTCACACTGTCACTCAGTAACCCCTCCCCCAGCACCCTGTGTTACTGACTGTATCTCTACTGATGTTAATCCAGCTGCTCACACTGTCACTCAGTAACCCCTCCCCAGCACCCTGTGTTGCTGACTGTATCCCTACTGATGTTAATCCAGCTCACTCACACTGTCACTCAGTAACCCCTCCCCCAGCACCCTGTGTTACTGACTGTATCTCTACTGATGTTAATCCAGCTCACTCACACTGTCACTCAGTAACCCCTCCCCCAGCACCCTGTGTTACTGACTGTATCTCTACTGATGTTAATCCAGCTCACTCACACTGTCACTCAGTAACCCCTCCCCCATCACCCTGTATTACTGACTGTATCGCAACTGATGTTAATCCAGCTCCCTCACACTGTCACTCAGTAACCCGTCCCCCAGCACCCTGTGTTGCTGACTGGATCTCAACTGATGTTAATCCAGCTCCCTCACACTGTCACTCAGTAACCCCTCCCCCAGCACACTGTGTTACTGACTGTATCTCTACTGGTGTTAATCCGGCTCCCTCACACTGTCCCCAGTAACCCCTCCCCCAGCGCCCTGTGTTACTGATTGTATCTCTTCTGATGTTAATCCAGCTCCCTCACACTGTCACTCAGTAACTCCTCCCCCAGCGCCCTGTGTTACTGACTGTATCTCAACTGATGTTAATCCAGCTCCCTCACACTGTCACTCAGTAACCCCTCCCCAGCACCCTGGGTTACTGACTGTATCTCTACTGATGTTAACCCAGCTCCTCACACTGTCCCCAGTAATCCCTCCCCAGCATCCTGTGTTACTGACCGTATCTCTACTGATGTTAATCTAGGTCCCTCTCACTGTCCCCAATAACCCCTACCCCAGCGCCCTGTGTTACTGACTGTATCTCTACTGATGTTAATTCAGCTCCGTCTCACTTTCCCCAATAACCCCTCCCCCAGCACCCTGTGTTACTGACTTTATCGCTACTGATGTTATTCCAACTCCCTCGCACTGTCACTCAGTAACCCCTTCCCAGCACCCTGTGTTACTGACTGTATCTCTACTGATGTTAATCCAGCTCCCTCACACTGTCACTCAGTAACCCCTCCCCAGCACCCTGTGTTACTGACTGTATCTCTACTGATGTTAATCCAGCTCCCTCACACTGTAACTCAGTAACTCCTCCCCCAGCACCCTGTGTTCGTGACTGTATCTCTACTGATGTTAATCCAGCTCCCTCTCACTGTCCCCAATAACCCCTCCCCCAGCACCCTGTGTTATTGACTGTATCTCTACTGATGTTAATCCATCTCCCTCACACTGTCACTCAGTAACCCCTTCCCAGCACCCTGTGTTACTGACTGCATCTCTACTGATGTTAATGCAGCTCACTCACACTGTCACTCAGTAACCCTTCCCCATCACCCAGTGTTACTGACTGTATCTCTACTGATGTTAATCCAGCTACCTCACACTGTCACTCAGTAACCCCTCCCCCAGCACACTGTGTTACTGACTGTGTCTCTACTGATGTTATTCCAGCTCCCTCACACCGTCACTCAGTAACACCTCCCTCAGCACCCTGTGTTACTGACTGTATCTCCACTGATGTTAATCCAGCTCTCTGGCACTGTCACTCAGTAACCCCTCCCCAGCACTCTGGGTTACTGACTGTGTCTCTACTGATGTTAATCCAGCTCCCTCACACTGTCACTCAGTAACCCCTCCCCCAGCACCCTGTGTTACTGACTGTATCTCTACTGATGTTAATCCAGCTCCCTCGCACTGTCACTCAGTAACCCCTCCCCAGCACCCTGTGTTACTGCCTGTATCTCTACTGATGTTAATCCAGCTCCTCACACTGTCCCCAGTAATCCCACCCCAGCACCCTGTGTTACTGATTGTATCTCTACTGATGTTAATCCAGCTCCTCACACTGTCCCCAGTAATCCCTCCCCAGCACCCTGTGTTACTGACCGTATCTCTACTGATGTTAATCTAGCTCCCTCTCACTGTCCCCAATAACCCATCCCCCAGCGCCCTGTGTTACTGACTGTATCTCTACTGATGTTAATCCAGCTCCGTCTCACTTTCCCCAATAACCCCTCCCCCAGCACCCTGTGTGACTGACTTTATCGCTACTGATGTTATTCCAACTCCCTCGCACTGTCACTCAGTAACCCCTCCCCCATCACCCTGTATTACTGACTGTATCGCTACTGATGTTAATCCAGCTCCCTCACACTGTCACTCAGTAACCCCTCCCCAGCACCCTGTGTTACTGACTGGATCTCAACTGATGTTAATCCAGCTCCCTCACACTGTCACTCTGTAACCCCTCCCCCAGCACACTGTGTTACTGACTGTATCTCTACTGGTGTTAATCCGGCTCGCTCACACTGTCCCCAGTAACCCCTCCCACAGCGCCCTGTGTTACTGACTGTATCTCTACTGATGTTATTCCAGCTCCCTCTCACTCACCCCAATAACCCCTCCCCCAGCACCCTGTGTTACTGACTGTATCTCCACTGATGTTAATCCAGCTCCATCACACTGTCACTCAGTAACCCCTCCCCAGCACCCTGTGTTACTGACTGTATCTCTACTGATGTTCATCCATCTCCCTCACACTGTCCCCAGTAATCCCTCCCCAGCACCCTGTGTTACTGACTGTATCTCCACTAATGTTAATGCTGCTCACTCACACTGTCACTCAGTAACCCTTCCCCATCACCCTGTGTTACTGACTGTATCTCGACTGATGTTAATCCAGCTACCTCACACTGTCACTCAGTAACCCCTCCCCCAGCACACTGTGTTGCTGACTGTGTCTCTACTGATGTTATTCCAGCTCCCTCACACCGTCACTCAGTAACACCTCCCCCAGCACCCTGTGTTACTGACTGTATCTCTACTGATGTTAATCCAGCTCCCTCACACTGTCACTCAGTAACCTGTCCCCATCACCCTGTGTTACTGACTGTATCTCTACTGATGTTAATCCAGCTCCCTCACACTGTCACTCAGTAACCCCTCCCCCAGCACCGTGTTACTGACTGTATCTCTACTGATGTTAATCCAGCTCCCTCATACTGTCACACAGTAACCCCTCCCCCAGCACCCTGTGTTACTGACTGTATCTCTACTGATGTTAATCCAGCTCCCTCGCACTGTCACTCAGTAACGCCTCCCCAGCACCCTGTGTTACTGACTGTATCTCTACTGATGTTAATCCAGCTCCCTCACACTGTCACTCAGTAACCCCTCCCCCAGCACCCTGTGATACTGACTGTATCTCTACTGCTGTTAATCCAGCCCCCTCACACTGTCACTCAGTAACCCTCCCCCAGCACCCTGTGTTACTGTCTGTATCTCGACAGGTTTTCATCCAGCTCCCTCATACTGTCACTCAGTAACCCCTCCCCCCGCACCCTGTGTTACTGACTCTATCTCAACTGATGTTAATCCAGCTCCCTCACACTGTAACTCAGTAACTCCTCCCCCAGCACCCTGTGTTAGTGACTGTATCTCTACTGATGTTAATCCAGCTCCCTCTCACTGTCACTCAGTAACCCCTTCCCAGCACCCTGTGTTACTGACTGTATCTCTACTGATGTTAATGCAGCTCACTCACACTGTCACTCAGTAACCCCTCCCCATCACCCTGTGTTACTGACTGTATCTCTACTGATGTTAATCCAGCTACCTCACACTGTCACTCAGTAAACCCACCCCCAGCACCCTGTGTTACTGACTGTATCTCTACTGATGTTAATCCAGCTCCCTCGCACTATCACTCAGTAACCCCTCCCCAGCACCCTGTGTTACTGACTGTATCTCTGCTGATGTTAATCCAGCTCCCTCGCACTATCACTCAGTAACCCCTCCCCCAGCACCCTGTGTTACTGACTGTATCTCTACTGATGTTAATCCAGCTCCCTCACACTGTCACTCAGTAACCCCTCCCCCAGCACCCTGTGTTACTGACTGTATCTCTACTGATGTTAATCCAGCTCCCTCGCACTATCACTCAGTAACCCCTCCCCAGCACCCTGTGTTACTGACTGTATCTCTACTGATGTTAATCCAGCTCCCTCACGCTGTCACTCAGTAACCCCTCCCCCAGCACCCTGTGATACTGACTGTAACTCTACTGATGTTAATCCAGCCCCCTCACACTGTCACTCAGTAACCCCTCCCCCAGCACCCTGTGTTACTGACTGTATCTCTACAGGTGTTCATCCAGCTCCCTCACACTGTCACTCAGTAACCCCTCCCCCAGCACCCTGTGTTACTGAATCTATCTCTACTGATGTTAATCCAGCTCCCTCACACTGTAACTCAGTAACTCCTCCCCCAGCACCCTGTGTTAGTGACTGTATCTCTACTGATGTTAATCCAGCTCCCTCTCACTGTCCCCAATAACCCCTCCCCCAGCACCCTGTGTTACTGACTGTATCTCTACTGATGTTAATCCATCTCCCTCACACTGTCACTCAGTAACCCCTTCCCAGCACCCTGTGTTACTGACTGTATCTCCACTGATGTTAATGCAGCTCACTCACACTGTCACTCAGTAACCCCTCCCCATCACCCTGTGTTACTGACTGGATCTCTACTGATGTTAATCCAGCTACCTCACACTGTCACTCAGTAACCCCTCCCCCAGCACACTGTGTTACTGACTGTGTCTCTGCTGATGTTATTCCAGCTCCCTCACACCGTCACTCAGTAACACCTCCCCCAGCACCCTGTGTTACTGACTGTATCTCTACTGAAGTTAATCCAGCTCCCTCGCACTGTCACTCAGTAACCCCTCCCCAGCACTCTGGGTTACTGACTGTGTCTCTACTGATGTTAATCCAGCTCCCTCACACTGTCACTCAGTAACCCATCCCCCAGCACCCTGTGTTACTGACTGTATCCCTGCTGATGTTAATCCAGCTCACTCACACTGTCACTCAGTAACCCCTCCCCCAGCACCCTGTGTTACTGACTGTATCTCTACTGATGTTAATCCAGCTCACTCACACTGTCACTCAGTAACCCCTCCCCCAGCACCCTGTGTTACTGACTGTATCTCTACTGATGTTTATCCAGCTGCTCACACTGTCACTCAGTAACCCCTCCCCAGCACCCTGTGTTACTGACTGTATCCCTACTGATGTTAATCCAGCTCACTCACACTGTCACTCAGTAACCCCTCCCCCAGCACCCTGTGTTACTGACTGTATCTCTACTGATGTTAATCCAGCTCACTCACACTGTCACTCAGTAACCCCTCCCCCAGCACCCTGTGTTACTGACTGTATCTCTACTGATGTTAATCCAACTCACTCACACTGTCACTCAGTAACCCCTCCCCCATCACCCTGTATTACTGACTGTATCGCAACTGATGTTAATCCAGCTCCCTCACACTGTCACTCAGTAACCCGTCCCCCAGCACCCTGTGTTGCTGACTGGATCTCAACTGATGTTAATCCAGCTCCCTCACACTGTCACTCAGTAACCCCTCCCCCAGCACACTGTGTTACTGACTGTATCTCTACTGGTGTTAATCCGGCTCCCTCACACTGTCCCCAGTAACCCCTCCCCCAGCGCCCTGTGTTACTGATTGTATCTCTTCTGATGTTAATCCAGCTCCCTCACACTGTCACTCAGTAGCTCCTCCCCCAGCGCCCTGTGTTACTGACTGTATCTCAACTGATGTTAATCCAGCTCCCTCACACTGTCACTCAGTAACCCCTCCCCAGCACCCTGGGTTACTGACTGTATCTCTACTGATGTTAACCCAGCTCCTCACACTGTCCCCAGTAATCCCTCCCCAGCATCCTGTGTTACTGACCGTATCTCTACTGATGTTAATCTAGGTCCCTCTCACTGTCCCCAATAACCCCTCCCCCAGCGCCCTGTGTTACTGACTGTATCTCTACTGATGTTAATCCAGCTCCGTCTCACTTTCCCCAATAACCCCTCCCCCAGCACCCTGTGTTACTGACTTTATCGCTACTGATATTATTCCAACTCCCTCGCACTGTCACTCAGTAACCCCTTCCCAGCACCCTGTGTTACTGACTGTATCTCTACTGATGTTAATCCAGCTCCCTCACACTGTCACTCAGTAACCCCTCCCCAGCACCCTGTGTTACTGACTGTATCTCTACTGATGTTAATCCAGCTCCCTCACACTGTAACTCAGTAACTCCTCCCCCAGCACCCTGTGTTAGTGACTGTATCTCTACTGATGTTAATCCAGCTCCCTCTCACTGTCCCCAATAACCCCTCCCCCAGCACCCTGTGTTACTGACTGTATCTCTACTGATGTTAATCCATCTCCCTCACACTGTCACTCAGTAACCCCTTCCCAGCACCCTGTGTTACTGACTGCATCTCTACTGATGTTAATGCAGCTCACTCACAATGTCACTCAGTAACCCTTCCCCATCACCCAGTGTTACTGACTGTATCTCTACTGATGTTAATCCAGCTACCTCACACTGTCACTCAGTAACCCCTCCCCCAGCACACTGTGTTACTGACTGTGTCTCTACTGATGTTATTCCAGCTCCCTCACACCGTCACTCAGTAACACCTCCCTCAGCACCCTGTGTTACTGACTGTATCTCCACTGATGTTAATCCAGCTCCCTGGCACTGTCACTCAGTAACCCCTCCCCAGCACCCTGTGTTACTGACTGTATCTCAACTGATGTTAATCCAGCTCCCTCACACTGTCACCCAGTAATCCCTCCCCAGCACCCTGTGTTACTGACCGTATCTCTACTGATGTTAATCTAGCTCCCTCTCACTGTCCCCAATAACCCATCCCCCAGCGCCCTGTGTTACTGACTGTATCTCTACTGATGTTAATCCAGCTCCGTCTCACTTTCCCCAATAACCCCTCCCCCAGCACCCTGTGTTACTGACTTTATCGCTACTGATGTTATTCCAACTCCCTCGCACTGTCACTCAGTAACACCTCCCCCATCACCCTGTATTACTGACTGTATCGCTACTGATGTTAATCCAGCTCCCTCACACTGTCACTCAGTAACCCCTCCCCAGCACCCTGTGTTACTGACTGGATCTCAACTGATGTTAATCCAGCTCCCTCACACTGTCACTCAGTAACCCCTCCCCCAGCACACTGTGTTACTGACTGTATCTCTACTGGTGTTAATCCGGCTCGCTCACACTGTCCCCAGTAACCCCTCCCACAGCGCCCTGTGTTACTGACTGTATCTCTACTGATGTTATTCCAGCTCCCTCTCACTCACCCCAAAAACCCCTCCCCCAGCACCCTGTGTTACTGACTGTATCTCCACTGATGTTAATCCAGCTCCATCACACTGTCACTCAGTAACCCCTCCCCAGCACCCTGTGTTACTGACTGTATCTCTACTGATGTTCATCCATCTCCCTCACACTGTCCCCAGTAATCCCTCCCCAGCACCCTGTGTTACTGACTGTATCTCCACTAATGTTAATGCTGCTCATTCACACTGTCACTCAGTAACCCTTCCCCATCACCCTGTGTTACTGACTGTATCTCGACTGATGTTAATCCAGTTACCTCACACTGTCACTCAGTAACCCCTCCCCCAGCACACTGTGTTGCTGACTGTGTCTCCACTGATGTTATTCCAGCTCCCTCACACCGTCACTCAGTAACACCTCCCCCAGCACCCTGTGTTACTGACTGTATCTCTACTGATGTTAATCCAGCTCCCTGGCACTGTCACTCAGTAACCCCTCCCCAGCACTCTGGGTTACTGACTGTGTCTCTACTGATGTTAATCCAGCTCCCTCACACTGTCACTCAGTAACCCCTCCCCCAGCACCCTGTGTTACTGACTGTATCTCTACTGATGTTAATCCAGCTCCCTCGCACTGTCACTCAGTAACCCCTCCCCAGCACCCTGTGTTACTGACTGTATCTCTACTGATGTTAATCCAGCTCACTCACACTGTCACTCAGTAAACCCCTCCCCCATCACCCTGTATTACTGACTGTATCGCTACTGATGTTAATCCAGCACCCTCACACTGTCACTCAGTAACCCGTCCCCCAGCACCCTGTGTTACTGACTGGATCTCAACTGATGTTAATCCAGCTCCCTCACACTGTCACTCAGTAACCCCTCCCAGCACCCTGTGTTACTGACTGTATCTCGACTGGTGTTAACCCTGCTCCCTCACACTGTCACTCAGTAACCCCTCCCCCAGCACCCTGGGATACTGACTGTATCTCTACTGATGTTAATCCAGCTCCTCACACTGTCCCCAGTAATCCCTCCCCAGCACCCTGTGTTACTGACCGTATCTCTACTGATGTTAATCTAGCTCCCTCTCACTGTCCCCAATAACCCCTCCCCCAGCGCCCTGTGTTACTGACTGTATCTCTACTGATGTTAATCCAGCTCCGTCTCACTTTCCCCAATAACCCCTCCCCCAGCACCCTGTGTTACTGACTTTATCGCTACTGATGTTATTCCAACTCCCTCGCACTGTCACTCAGTAACCCCTTCCCAGCACCCTGTGTTACTGACTGTATCTCTACTGATGTTAATCCAGCTCCCTCACACTGTCACTCAGTAACCCCTCCCCAGCACCCTGTGTTACTGACTGTATCTCTACTGATGTTAATCCAGCTTCTTCGCGCTGTCACTCAGTAACCCCTCCCCAGCAACCTCTGTTACTGACTGTATCTTTACTGATGTTAATCCAGCTCCCTCACACTGTCACTCAGTAACCCCTCCCCAAGCACCCTGTGTTACTGATTGTATCTCTTCTGATGTTAATCCAGCTCCCTCACACTGTCACTCAGTAACCCCTCCCACAGCGCCCTGTGTTACTGACTGTATCTCTACTGATGTTAATCCAGCTCCCTCACACTGTCACTCAGTAACCCGTCCCCCAGCACCCTATGTTACTGACTGTATCTCTACTGATGTTAATCCAGCTCCCTCACACTGTAACTCAGTAACTCCTCCCCCAGCACCCTGTTTTACTGACTGTATCGCTACTGATGTTAATTCAGCTCCCTCGCACTATCACTCAGTAACCCCTCCCCCAGCACACAGTGTTACTGACTGTATCTCTACTGATGTTAATCCAGCTCCCTCACACTGTCACTCAGTAACCCCGCCCCCAGCACCCTGTGTTACTGACTGTATCTCTACAGGTGTTCATCCAGCTCCCTCACACGGTCACTCAGTAACCCCTCCCCCCGCACCCTGTGTTACTGATTCTATCTCTACTGATGTTAATCCAGCTCCCTCACACTGTAACTCAGTAACTCCTCCCCCAGCACCCTGTGTTAGTGACTGTATCTCTACTGATGTTAATCCAGCTCCCTCTCACTGTCCCCAATAACCCCTCCCCCAGCACCCTGTGTTACTGACTGTATCTCTACTGATGTTAATCCATCTCCCTCACACTGTCACTCAGTAACCCCTCCCCAGCACCCTGTGTTACTGACTGTATCTCTACTGATGTTAATGCAGCTCACTCACACTGTCACTCAGTAACCCTTCCCCATCACCCTGTGTTACTGACTGTATCTCTACTGATGTTAATCCAGCTACCTCACACTGTCACTCAGTAACCCCTCCCCCAGCACACTGTGTTACTGACTGTGTCTCTACTGATGTTATTCCAGCTCCCTCACACCGTCACTCAGTAACACCTCCCCCAGCACCCTGTGTTACTGACTGTATCTCCACTGATGTTAATCCAGCTCCCTGGCACTGTCACTCAGTAACCCCTCCCCAGCACTCTGGGTTACTGACTGTGTCTCTACTGATGTTAATGCAGCTCCCTCACACTGTCACTCAGTAACCCCTCCCCCAGCACCCTGTGTTACTGACTGTATCTCTACTGATGTTAATCCAGCTCCCTCGCACTGTCACTCAGTAACCCCTCCCCAGCACCCTGTGTTACTGACTGTATCTCTACTGATGTTAATCCAGCTCACTCACACTGTCACTCAGTAACTCCTCCCCCAGCGCCCTGTGTTACTGACTGTATCTCAACTGATGTTAATCCAGCTCCCTCACACTGTCACTCAGTAACCCCTCCCCAGCACCCTGGGTTACTGACTGTATCTCTACTGATGTTAATCCAGCTCCTCACACTGTCCCCAGTAATCCCTCCCCAGCACCCTGTGTTACTGACCGTATCTCTACTGATGTTAATCTAGCTCCCTCTCACTGTCCCCAATAACCCCTCCCCCAGCGCCCTGTGTTACTGACTGTATCTCAACTGATGTTAATCCAGCTCCGTCTCACTTTCCCCAATAACCCCTCCCCCAGCACGCTATGTTACTGACTTTATCTCTACTGATGTTAATCCAGCTCCCTCACACTGTCACTCAGTAACCCCTTCCCCATCACCCTGTATTACTGACTGTATCGCTACTGATGTTAATCCAGCTCCCTCACACTGTCACTCAGTAACCCGTCCCCCAGCACCCTGTGTTACTGACTGGATCTCAACTGATGTTAATCCAGCTCCCTCACACTGTAACTCAGTAACCCCTCCCCCAGCACACTGTGTTACTGACTGTATCTCTACTGATGTTATTCCAGCTCCCTCTCACTCACCCCAATAACCCCTCCCCCAGCACCCTGTGTTACTGACTGTATCTCCACTGATGTTAATCCAGCTCCATCACACTGTCACTCAGTAACCCCTCCCCAGCACCCTCTGTTACTGACTGTATCTCTACTGATGTTAATCCATCTCCCTCACACTGTCCCCAGTAATCCCTCCCCAGCACCCTGTGTTACTGACTGTATCTCCACTAATGTTAATGCAGCTCACTCACACTGTCACTCAGTAACCCTTCCCCATCACCCTGTGTTACTGACTGTATCTCTACTGATGTTAATCCAGCTACCTCACACTGTCACTCAGTAACCCCTCCCCCAGCACCCTGTGTTGCTGACTGTGTCTCTACTGATGTTATTCCAGCTCCCTCACACCGTCACTCAGTAACACCTCCCCCAGCACCCTGTGTTACTGACTGTATCTCTACTGATGTTAATCCAGCTCCCTGGCACTGTCACTCAGTAACCCCTCCCCAGCACTCTGGGTTACTGACTGTGTCTCTACTGATGTTAATCCAGCTCCCTCACACTGTCACTCAGTAACCCCTCCCCCAGCACCCTGTGTTACTGACTGTATCTCTACTGATGTTAATCCAGCTCCCTCGCACTGTCACTCAGTAACCCCTCCCCAGCACCCTGTGTTACTGACTGTATCTCTACTGATGTTAATCCAGCTCACTCACACTGTCACTCAGTAACCCCTCCCCCAGCACCCTGTGTTACTGACTGTATCTCTACTGATGTTAATCCAGCTGCTCACACTCTCACTCAGTAACCCCTCCCCAGCACCCTGTGTTACTGATTGTATCTCTACTGATGTTAATCCAGCTCACTCACACTGTCACTCAGTAACCCCTCCCCCATCACCCTGTATTACTGACTGTATCGCTACTGATGTTAATCCAGCACCCTCACACTGTCACTCAGTAACCCCTCCCCCAGCACCCTGTGTTACTGATTGGATCTCAACTGATGTTAATCCAGTTCCCTCGCGCTGTCACTCAGTAACCCCTCCCCAGCACCCTGTGTTACTGACTGTATCTCTACTGGTGTTAATCCGGCTCCCTCACACTGTCCCCAGTAACCCCTCCCCCAGCGCCCTGTGTTACTGACTGTATCTCTACTGATGTTAATCCAGCTCCCTCTCACTGTCCCCAATAACCCCTCCCCCAGCACCCTGTGTTACTGACTGTATCTCCACTGATGTTAATCCAGCTCCATCACACTGTCACTCAGTAACCCCTCCCCCAGCACCCTGTGTTACTGACTGTATCTCTACTGATGTTAATCCAGCTCCCTCGCACTGTCATTCAGTAACCCCTCCCCAGCACCCTGTGTTACTGATTGTATCTCTACTGATGTTAATCCAGCTCACTCACACTGTCACTCAGAAACCCCTCCCCCATCACCCTGTATTACTGACTGTATCGCTACTGATGTTAATCCAGCACCCTCACACTGTCACTCAGTAACCCGTCCCCCAGCACCGTGTGTTACTGACTGGATCTCAACTGATGTTAATCCAGCTCCCTCACACTGTCACTCAGTAACCCCTCCCCAGCACCCTGTGTTACTGACTGTATCTCTGCTGATGTTAATCCAGCTCCTCACACTGTCCCCAGTAATCCCTCCCCAGCACCCTGTGTTACTGACCGTATCTCTACTGATGTTAATCTAGCTCCCTCTCACTGTCCCCAATGACCCCTCCCCCAGCGCCCTGTGTTACTGACTGTATCTCTACTGATGTTAATCCAGCTCCGTCTCATTTTCCCCAATAACCCCTCCCCCAGCACCCTGTGTTACTGACTTTATCGCTACTGATGTTATTCCAACTCCCTCGCACTGTCACTCAGTAACCCCTTCCCAGCACCCTGTGTTACTGACTGTATCTCTACTGATGTTAATCCAGCTCCCTCACACTGTCACTCAGTAACCCCTCCCCAGCACCCTGTGTTACTGACTGTATCTCTACTGATGTTAATCCAGCTTCTTCGCGCTGTCACTCAGTAACCCCTCCCCAGCAACCTCTGTTACTGACTGTATCTTTACTGATGTTAATCCAGCTCCCTCACACTGTCACTCAGTAACCCCTCCCCAAGCACCCTGTGTTACTGATTGTATCTCTTCTGATGTTAATCCAGCTCCCTCACACTGTCACTCAGTAACCCCTCCCACAGCGCCCTGTGTTACTGACTGTATCTCTACTGATGTTAATCCAGCTCCCTCACACTGTCACTCAGTAACCCGTCCCCCAGCACCCTATGTTACTGACTGTATCTCTACTGATGTTAATCCAGCTCCCTCACACTGTAACTCAGTAACTCCTCCCCCAGCACCCTGTGTTAGTGACTGTATCTCTACTGATGTTAATCCAGCTCCCTCTCACTGTCCCCAATAACCCCTCCCCCAGCACCCTGTGTTACTGACTGTATCTCTACTGATGTTAATCCATCTCCATCACACTGTCACTCAGTAACCCTTCCCCATCACCCTGTGTTACTGACTGTATCTCTACTGATGTTAATCCAGCTACCTCACACTGTCACTCAGTAACCCCTCCCCCAGCACACTGTGTTACTGACTGTGTCTCTACTGATGTTATTCCAGCTCCCTCACACCGTCACTCAGAAACACCTCCCCCAGCACCCTGTGTTACTGACTGTATCTCCACTGATGTTAATCCAGCTCCCTGGCACTGTCACTCAGTAACCCCTCCCCAGCACTCTGGGTTACTGACTGTGTCTCGACTGATGTTAATGCAGCTCCCTCACACTGTCACTCAGTAACCCCTCCCCCAGCACCCTGTGTTACTGACTGTATCTCTACTGATGTTAATCCAGCTCCCTCGCACTGTCACTCAGTAACCCCTCCCCAGCACCCTGTGTTACTGACTGTATCTCTACTGATGTTAATCCAGCTCACTCACACTGTCACTCAGTAACTCCTCCCCCAGCACCCTGTGTTACTGACTGTATCTCAACTGATGTTAATCCAGCTCCCTCACACTGTCACTCAGTAACCCCTCCCCAGCACCCTGGGTTACTGACTGTATCTCTACTGATGTTAATCCAGCTCCTCACACTGTCCCCAGTAATCCCTCCCCAGCACCCTGTGTTACTGACCGTATCTCTACTGATGTTAATCTAGCTCCCTCTCACTGTCCCCAATAACCCCTCCCCCAGCGCCCTGTGTTACTGACTGTATCTCAACTGATGTTAATCCAGCTCCGTCTCACTTTCCCCAATAACCCCTCCCCCAGCACGCTGTGTTACTGACTTTATCGCTACTGATGTTATTCCAACTCCCTCGCACTGTCACTCAGTAACCCCTTCCCCATCACCCTGTATTACTGACTGTATCGCGACTGATGTTAATCCAGCTCCCTCACACTGTCACTCAGTAACCCGTCCCCCAGCACCCTGTGTTACTGACTGGATCTCAACTGATGTTAATCCAGCTCCGTCTCATTTTCCCCAATAACCCCTCCCCCAGCACCCTGTGTTACTGACTTTATCGCTACTGATGTTATTCCAACTCCCTCGCACTGTCACTCAGTAACCCCTTCCCAGCACCCTGTGTTACTGACTGTATCTCTACTGATGTTAATCCAGCTCCCTCACACTGTCACTCAGTAACCCCTCCCCAGCACCCTGTGTTACTGACTGTATCTCTACTGATGTTAATCCAGCTTCTTCGCGCTGTCACTCAGTAACCCCTCCCCAGCAACCTCTGTTACTGACTGTATCTTTACTGATGTTAATCCAGCTCCCTCACACTGTCACTCAGTAACCCCTCCCCAAGCACCCTGTGTTACTGATTGTATCTCTTCTGATGTTAATCCAGCTCCCTCACACTGTCACTCAGTAACCCCTCCCACAGCGCCCTGTGTTACTGACTGTATCTCTACTGATGTTAATCCAGCTCCCTCACACTGTCACTCAGTAACCCGTCCCCCAGCACCCTATGTTACTGACTGTATCTCTACTGATGTTAATCCAGCTCCCTCACACTGTAACTCAGTAACTCCTCCCCCAGCACCCTGTGTTACTGACTGTATCGCTACTGATGTTAATTCAGCTCCCTCGCACTATCACTCAGTAACCCCTCCCCCAGCACACAGTGTTACTGACTGTATCTCTACTGATGTTAATCCAGCTCCCTCACACTGTCACTCAGTAACCCCGCCCCCAGCACCCTGTGTTACTGACTGTATCTCTACAGGTGTTCATCCAGCTCCCTCACACGGTCACTCAGTAAACCCTCCCCCCGCACCCTGTGTTACTGATTCTATCTCTACTGATGTTAATCCAGCTCCCTCACACTGTAACTCAGTAACTCCTCCCCCAGCACCCTGTGTTAGTGACTGTATCTCTACTGATGTTAATCCAGCTCCCTCTCACTGTCCCCAATAACCCCTCCCCCAGCACCCTGTGTTACTGACTGTATCTCTACTGATGTTAATCCATCTCCATCACACTGTCACTCAGTAACCCCTCCCCAGCACCCTGTGTTACTGACTGTATCTCTACTGATGTTAATGCAGCTCACTCACACTGTCACTCAGTAACCCTTCCCCATCACCCTGTGTTACTGACTGTATCTCTACTGATGTTAATCCAGCTACCTCACACTGTCACTCAGTAACCCCTCCCCCAGCACACTGTGTTACTGACTGTGTCTCTACTGATGTTATTCCAGCTCCCTCACACCGTCACTCAGAAACACCTCCCCCAGCACCCTGTGTTACTGACTGTATCTCCACTGATGTTAATCCAGCTCCCTGGCACTGTCACTCAGTAACCCCTCTCCAGCACTCTGGGTTACTGACTGTGTCTCGACTGATGTTAATGCAGCTCCCTCACACTGTCACTCAGTAACCCCTCCCCCAGCACCCTGTGTTACTGACTGTATCTCTACTGATGTTAATCCAGCTCCCTCGCACTGTCACTCAGTAACCCCTCCCCAGCACCCTGCGTTACTGACTGTATCTCTACTGATGTTAATCCAGCTCACTCACTCTGTCACTCAGTAACTCCTCCCCCAGCGCCCTGTGTTACTGACTGTATCTCAACTGATGTTAATCCAGCTCCCTCAAACTGTCACTCAGTAACCCCTCCCCAGCACCCTGGGTTACTGACTGTATCTCTACTGATGTTAATCCAGCTCCTCACACTGTCCCCAGTAATCCCTCCCCAGCACCCTGTGTTACTGATCGTATCTCTACTGATGTTAATCTAGCTCCCTCTCACTGTCCCCAATAACCCCTCCCCCAGCGCCCTGTGTTACTGACTGTATCTCAACTGATGTTAATCCAGCTCCGTCTCACTTTCCCCAATAACCCCTCCCCCAGCACGCTGTGTTACTGACTTTATCGCTACTGATGTTATTCCAACTCCCTCGCACTGTCACTCAGTAACCCCTTCCCCATCACCCTGTATTACTGACTGTATCGCGACTGATGTTAATCCAGCTCCCTCACACTGTCACTCAGTAACCCGTCCCCCAGCACCCTGTGTTACTGACTGGATCTCAACTGATGTTAATCCAGCTCCCTCTCACTGTCCCCAATAACCCCTCCCCCAGCACCCTGTGTTACTGACTGTATCTCTACTCATGTTAATCCAGATCCCTCTCACTGTCCCCAATAACCCCTCCCCCAGCACCCTGTCTTACTGACTGTATCTCTACTGATGTTAATCCAACTCCCTCGCACTGTAACTCAGTAACCCATTCCCAGCACCCTGTGTTACTGACTGTATCTCTACTGATGTTAATCCAGCTCCCTCACACTGTCAGTCAGTAACCCCTCCCTCAGCACCCTGTGTTACTGACTGTATCTCTACTGATGTTAATCCAGCTCCCTCGCGCTGTCACTCAGTAACCCCTCCCCAGCAACCTGTGTTACTGACTGTATCTTTACTGATGTTAATCCAGCTCCCTCACACTGTCACTCAGTAACCCCTCCCCAAGCACCCTGTGTTACTGATTGTATCTCTTCTGATGTTAATCCAGCTCCCTCACACTGTCACTCAGTAACTCCTCCCCCAGCGCCCTGTGTTACAGACTGTATCTCAACTGATGTTAATCCAGCTCCCTCACACTGTCACTCAGTAACCCCTCCCCCAGCACCCTGGGTTACTGACTGTATCTCTACTGATGTTAATCCAGCTCCTCACACTGTCCCCAGTAATCCCTCCCCAGCACCCTGTGTTACTGACCGTATCTTTACTGATGTTAATCCAGCTCCCTCTCACTGTCCCCAATAACCCCTCCCCCAGCGCCCTGTGTTACTGACTGTATCTCTACTGATGTTAATCCAGCTCCGTCTCACTTTCCCCAATAACCCCTCCCCCAGCACCCTGTGTTACTGACTTTATCGCTACTGATGTTATTCCAACTCCCTCGCACTGTCACTCAGTAACCCCTTCCCAGCACCCTGTGTTACTGACTGGATCTCAACTGATGTTAATCCAGCTCCCTCACACTGTCACTCAGTAACCCCTCCCCCAGCACACTGTGTTACTGACTGTATCTCTGCTGGTGTTAATCCGGCTCGCTCACACTGTCCCCAGTAACCCCTCCCCCAGCGCCCTGTGTTACTGACTGTATCTCTACTGATGTTATTCCAGCTCCCTCTCACTCACCCCAATAACCCCTCCCCCAGCACCCTGTGTTACTGACTGTATCTCCACTGATGTTAATCCAGCTCCATCACACTGTCACTCAGTAACCCCTCCCCAGCACCCTCTGTTACTGACTGTATCTCTGCTGATGTTAATCCATCTCCCTCACACTGTCCCCAGTAATCCCTCCCCAGCACCCTGTGTTACTGACTGTATCTCCACTAATGTTAATGCAGCTCACTCACACTGTCACTCAGTAACCCTTCCCCATCACCCTGTGTTACTGACTGTATCTCTACTGATGTTAATCCAGCTACCTCACACTGTCACTCAGTAACCCCTCCCCCAGCACCCTGTGTTGCTGACTGTGTCTCTACTGATGTTATTCCAGCTCCCTCACACTGTCACTCAGTAACACCTCCCCCAGCACCCTGTGTTACTGACTGTATCTCTACTGATGTTAATCCAGCTCCCTGGCACTGTCACTCAGTAACCCCTCCCCAGCACTCTGGGTTACTGACTGTGTCTCTACTGATGTTAATCCAGCTCCCTCACACTGTCACTCAGTAACCCCTCCCCCAGCACCCTGTGTTACTGACTGTATCTCTACTGATGTTAATCCAGCTCCCTCGCACTGTCACTCAGTAACCCCTCCCCAGCACCCTGTGTTACTGACTGTATCTCTACTGATGTTAATCCAGCTCACTCACACTGTCACTCAGTAACCCCTCCCCCAGCACCCTGTGTTACTGACTGTATCTCTACTGATGTTAATCCAGCTGCTCACGCTGTCACTCAGTAACCCCTCCCCAGCACCCTGTGTTACTGATTGTATCTCTACTGATGTTAATCCAGCTCACTCACACTGTCACTCAGTAACCCGTCCCCCAGCACCCTGTGTTACTGACTGGATCTCAACTGATGTTAATCCAGCTCCCTCACACTGTCACTCAGTAACCCCTCCCCCAGCACACTGTGTTACTGACTGTATCTCTACTGGTGTTAATCCGGCTCCCTCACACTGTCCCCAGTAACCCCTCCCCCAGCGCCCTGTGTTACTGACTGTATCTCTACTGATGTTAATCCAGCTCCCTCTCACTGTCCCCAATAACCCCTCCCCCAGCACCCTGTGTTACTGACTGTATCTCCACTGATGTTAATCCAGCTCCATCACACTGTCACTCAGTAACCCCTTCCCAGCACCCTGTGTTACTGACTGTATCTCTACTGATGCTAATCCATCTCCCTCACACTGTCCCCAGTAATCCCTCCCCAGCACCCTGTGTTACTGACTGTAACTCTACTGATGTTAATCCAGCTCCCTCTCACTGTCCCCAATAACCCCTCCCCCAGCACCCTGTGTTACTGACTGTATCTCTACTCATGTTAATCCAGATCCCTCTCACTGTCCCCAATAACCCCTCCCCCAGCACCCTGTCTTACTGACTGTATCTCTACTGATGTTAATCCAACTCCCTCGCACTGTAACTCAGTAACCCATTCCCAGCACCCTGTGTTACTGACTGTATCTCTACTGATGTTAATCCAGCTCCCGCACACTGTCAGTCAGTAACCCCTCCCTCAGCACCCTGTGTTACTGACTGTATCTCTACTGATGTTAATCCAGCTCCCTCGCGCTGTCACTCAGTAACCCCTCCACAGCAACCTGTGTTACTGACTGTATCTTTACTGATGTTAATCCAGCTCCCTCACACTGTCACTCAGTAACCCCTCCCCAAGCACCCTGTGTTACTGATTGTATCTCTTCTGATGTTAATCCAGCTCCCTCACACTGTCACTCAGTAACTCCTCCCCCAGCACCCTGGGTTACTGACTGTATCTCTACTGATGTTAATCCAGCTCCTCACACTGTCCCCAGTAATCCCTCCCCAGCACCCTGTGTTACTGACCGTATCTTTACTGATGTTAATCCAGCTCCCTCTCACTGTCCCCAATAACCCCTCCCCCAGCGCCCTGTGTTACTGACTGTATCTCTATTGATGTTAATCCAGCTCCGTCTCACTTTCCCCAATAACCCCTCCCCCAGCACCCTGTGTTACTGACTTTATCGCTACTGATGTTATTCCAACTCCCTCGCACTGTCACTCAGTAACCCCTTCCCAGCACCCTGTGTTACTGAATGTATCTCTACGGATGTTAATCCAGCTCCCTCACACTGTCACTCAGTAACCCCTCCCCAGCACACTGTGTTACTGACTGTATCTCTACTGATGTTAATCCAGCTTCTTCGCGCTGTCACTCAGTAACCCCTCCCCAGCAACCTGTGTTACTGACTGTATCTTTACTGATGTTAATCCAGCTCCCTCACACTGTCACTCAGTAACCCCTCCCCAAGCACCCTGTGTTACTGATTGTATCTCTTCTGATGTTAATCCAGCTCCCTCACACTGTCACTCAGTAACCCCTCCCCCAGCGCCCTGTGTTACTGACTGTATCTCTACTGATGTTAATCCAGCTCCCTCACACTGTCACTCAGTAACCCGTCCCCCAGCACCCTATGTTACTGACTGTATCTCAACTGATGTTAATCCAGCTCCCTCACACTGTAACTCAGTAACTCCTCCCCCAGCACCCTGTGTTACTGACTGTATCTCTACTGATGTTAATCCAGCTCCATCACACTGTCACTCAGTAACCCCGCCCCCAGCACCCTGTGTTACTGACTGTATCTCTACAGGTGTTCATCCAGCTCCCTCACACGGTCACTCAGTAACCCCTCCCCCCGCACCCTGTGTTACTGATTCTATCTCTACTGATGTTAATCCAGCTCCCTCACACTGTAACTCAGTAACTCCTCCCCCAGCACCCTGTGTTAGTGACTGTATCTCGACTGATGTTAATCCAGCTCCCTCTCACTGTCCCCAATAACCCCTCCCCCAGCACCCTGTGTTACTGACTGTATCTCTACTGATGTTAATCCATCTCCCTCACACTGTCACTCAGTAACCCCTTCCCAGCACACTGTGTTACTGACTGTATCTCTACTGATGTTAATGCAGCTCACTCACACTGTCACTCAGTAACCCTTCCCCATCACCCTGTGTTACTGACTGTATCTCGACTGATGTTAATCCAGCTACCTCACACTGTCACTCAGTAACCCCTCCCCCAGCACACTGTGTTACTGACTGTGTCTCTGCTGATGTTATTCCAGCTCCCTCACACCGTCACTCAGTAACACCTCCCCCGGCACCCTGTGTTACTGACTGTATCTCCACTGATGTTAATCCAGCTCCCTGGCACTGTCACTCAGTAACCCCTCCCCAGCACTCTGGGTTACTGACTGTGTCTCTACTGATGTTAATCCAGCTCCCTCACACTGTCACTCAGTAACCCCTCCCCAGCACCCTGTGTTACTGACTGTATCTCTACTGATGCTAATCCATCTCCCTCACACTGTCCCCAATAATCCCTCCCCAGCACCCTGTGTTGCTGACTGTAACTCTACTGATGTTAATCCAGCTCCCTCTCACTGTCCCCAATAACCCCTCCCCCAGCACCCTGTGTTACTGACTGTATCTCTACTCATGTTAATCCAGATCCCTCTCACTGTCCCCAATAACCCCTCCCCCAGCACCCTGTCTTACTGACTGTATCTCTACTGATGTTAATCCAACTCCCTCGCACTGTAACTCAGTAACCCATTCCCAGCACCCTGTGTTACTGACTGTATCTCTACTGATGTTAATCCAGCTCCCTCACACTGTCACTCAGTAACCCCTCCCTCAGCACCCTGTGTTACTGACTGTATCTCTACTGATGTTAATCCAGCTCCCTCGCGCTGTCACTCAGTAACCCCTCCCCAGCAACCTGTGTTACTGACTGTATCTTTACTGATGTTAATCCAGCTCCCTCACACTGTCACTCAGTAACCCCTCCCCAAGCACCCTGTGTTACTGATTGTATCTCTTCTGATGTTAATCCAGCTCCCTCACACTGTCACTCAGTAACTCCTCCCCCAGCGCCCTGTGTTACAGACTGTATCTCAACTGATGTTAATCCAGCTCCCTCACACTGTCACTCAGTAACCCCTCCCCAGCACCCTGGGTTACTGACTGTATCTCTACTGATGTTAATCCAGCTCCTCACACTGTCCCCAGTAATCCCTCCCCAGCACCCTGTGTTACTGACCGTATCTTTACTGATGTTAATCCAGCTCCCTCTCACTGTCCCCAATAACCCCTCCCCCAGCGCCCTGTGTTACTGACTGTATCTCTACTGATGTTAATCCAGCTCCGTCTCACTTTCCCCAATAACCCCTCCCCCAGCACCCTGTGTTACTGACTTTATCGCTACTGATGTTATTCCAACTCCCTCGCACTGTCACTCAGTAACCCCTTCCCAGCACCCTGTGTTACTGACTGTATCTCTACTGATGTTAATCCAGCTCCCTCACACTGTCACTCAGTAACCCCTCCCCAGCACCCTGTGTTACTGACTGTATCTCTACTGATGTTAATCCAGCTTCTTCGCGCTGTCACTCAGTAACCCCTCCCCAGCAACCTGTGTTACTGACTGTATCTTTACTGATGTTAATCCAGCTCCCTCACACTGTCACTCAGTAACCCCTCCCCCAGCGCCCTGTGTTACTGACTGTATCTCTACTGATGTTAATCCAGCTCCCTCACACTGTCACTCAGTAACCCGTCCCCCAGCACCCTATGTTACTGACTGTATCTCAACTGATGTTAATCCAGCTCCCTCACACTGTAACTCAGTAACTCCTCCCCCAGCACCCTGTGTTACTGACTGTATCGCCACTGATGTTAATTCAGCTCCCTCGCACTATCACTCAGTAACCCCTCCCCCAGCACACAGTGTTACTGACTGTATCTCTACTGATGTTAATCCAGCTTCCTCACACTGTCACTCAGTAACCCCGCCCCCAGCACCCTGTGTTACTGACTGTATCTCTACAGGTGTTCATCCAGCTCCCTCACACGGTCACTCAGTAACCCCTCCCCCCGCACCCTGTGTTACTGATTCTATCTCTACTGATGTTAATCCAGCTCCCTCACACTGTAACTCAGTAACTCCTCCCCCAGCACCCTGTGTTAGTGACTGTATCTCTACTGATGTTAATCCAGCTCCCTCTCACTGTCCCCAATAACCCCTCCCCCAGCACCCTGTGTTACTGACTGTATCTCTACTGATGTTAATCCATCTCCCTCACACTGTCACTCAGTAACCCCTTCCCAGCACACTGTGTTACTGACTGTATCTCTACTGATGTTAATGCAGCTCACTCACACTGTCACTCAGTAACCCTTCCCCATCACCCTGTGTTACTGACTGTATCTCTACTGATGTTAATCCAGCTACCTCACACTGTCACTCAGTAACCCCTCCCCCAGCACACTGTGTTACTGACTGTGTCTCTGCTGATGTTATTCCAGCTCCCTCACACCGTCACTCAGTAACACCTCCCCCGGCACCCTGTGTTACTGACTGTATCTCCACTGATGTTAATCCAGCTCCCTTGCACTGTCACTCAGTAACCCCTCCCCAGCACCCTGGGTTACTGACTGTATCTCTACTGATGTTAATCCAGCTCCTCACACTGTCCCCAGTAATCCCTCCCCAGCACCCTGTGTTACTGACCGTATCTCTACTGATGTTAATCTAGCTCCCTCTCACTGTCCCCAATAACCCCTCCCCCAGCGCCCTGTGTTACTGACTGTATCTCTACTGATGTTAATCCAGCTCCGTCTCACTTTCCCCAATAACCCCTCCCGCAGCACGCTGTGTTACTGACTTTATCGCTACTGATGTTATTCCAACTCCATCGCACTGTCACCCAGTAACCCCTCCCCCATCACCCTGTATTACTGACTGTATCGCTACTGATGTTAATCCTGCTCCCTCACACTGTCACTCAGTAACCCGTCCCCCAGCACCCTGTGTTACTGACTGGATCTCAACTGATGTTAATCCAGCTCCCTCACACTGTCACTCAGTAACCCCTCCCCCAGCACACTGTGTTACTGACTGTATCTCTACTGGTGTTAATCCGGCTCGCTCACACTGTCCCCAGTAACCCCTCCCCCAGCGCCCTGTGTTACTGACTGTATCTCTACTGATGTAAATCCAGCTCCCTCTCACTCACCCCAATAACCCCTCCCCCAGCACCCTGTGTTACTGACTGTATCTCCACTGATGTTAATCCAGCTCCATCACACTGTCACTCAGTAACCCCTCCCCAGCACCCTGTGTTACTGACTTTATCTCTACTGATGTTAATCCATTTCCCTCACACTGTCCCCAGTAATCCCTCCCCAGCACCCTGTGTTACTGACTGTATCTCTACTAATGTTAATGCAGCTCACTCACACTGTCACTCAGTAACCCTTCCCCATCACCCTGTGTTACTGACTGTATCTCTACTGATGTTAATCCAGCTACCTCACACTGTCACTCAGTAACCCCTCCCCCAGCACACTGTGTTGCTGACTGTGTCTCTACTGATGTTATTCCAGCTCCCTCACAACGTCACTCAGTAACACCTCCCCCAGCACCCTGTGTTACTGACTGTATCTCTACTGATGTTAATCCAGCTCCCTGGCACTGTCACTCAGTAAGCCCTCCCCAGCACTTTGGGGTACTGACTGTGTCTCTACTGATGTTAATCCAGCTCCCTCACACTGTCACTCAGTAACACCTCCCCCAGCAACCTGTGTTACTGACTGTATCTCTACTGATGTTAATCCAGCTCCCTCGCACTGTCACTCAGTAACCCCTCCCCAGCACCCTGTGTTACTGACTGTATCTCTACTGATGTTAATCCAGCTCACTCACACTGTCCCCAGTAATCCCTCCCCAGCACCCTGTGTTACTGACTGTAACTCTACTGATGTTAATCCAGCTCCCTCTCACTGTCTCCAATAACCCCTCCCCCAGCACCCTGTGTTACTGACTGTATCTCTACTCATGTTAATCCAGATCCCTCTCACTGTCCCCAATAACCCCTCCCCCAGCACCCTGTCTTACTGACTGTATCTCTACTGATGTTAATCCAACTCCCTCGCACTGTAACTCCGTAACCCCTTCCAAGCACCCTGTGTTACTGACTGTATCTCTACTGATGTTAATCCAGCTCCCTCACACTGTCACTCAGTAACCCGTCCCTCAGCACCCTGTGTTACTGACTGTATCTCTACTGATGTTAATCCAGCTCCCTCGCGCTGTCACTCAGTAACCCCTCCCCAGCAACCTGTGTTACTGACTGTATCTCTACTGATGTTAATCCAGCTCCCTCACACTGTCACTCAGTAACACCTCCCCAAGCACCCTGTGTTACTGATTGTATCTCTTCTGATGTTAATCCAGCTCCCTCACACTGTCACTCAGTAACTCCTCCCCCAGCGCCCTGTGTTACTGACTGTATCTCAACTGATGTTAATCCAGCTCCCTCACACTGTAACTCAGTAACTCCTCCCCCAGCACCCTGTGTTACTGACTGTATCGCTACTGATGTTAATTCAGCTCCCTCGCACTATCACTCAGTAACCCCTCCCCCAGCACACAGTGTTACTGACTGTGTCTCTACTGATGTTAATCCAGCTCCCTCACACTGTCACTCAGTAACCCCGCCCCCCGCACCCTGTGTTACTGACTGTATCTCTACAGGTGTTCATCCAGCTCCCTCACACGGTCACTCAGTAACCCCTCCCCCCGCACCCTGTGTTACTGATTCTATCTCTACTGATGTTAATCCAGCTCCCTCACACTGTAACTCAGTAACTCCTCCCCCAGCACCCTGTGTTAGTGACTGTATCTCTACTGATGTTAATCCAGCTCCCTCTCACTGTCCCCAATAACCCCTCCCCCAGCACCCTGTGTTACTGACTGTATCTCTACTGATGTTAATCCATCTCCCTCACACTGTCACTCAGTAACCCCTTCCCAGCACACTGTGTTACTGACTGTATCTCTACTGATGTTAATGCAGCTCACTCACACTGTCACTCAGTAACCCTTCCCCATCACCCTGTGTTACTGACTGTATCTCTACTGATGTTAATCCAGCTACCTCACACTGTCACTCAGTAACCCCTCCCCCAGCACACTGTGTTACTGACTGTGTCTCTGCTGATGTTATTCCAGCTCCCTCACACCGTCACTCAGTAACACCTCCCCCGGCACCCTGTGTTACTGACTGTATCTCCACTGATGTTAATCCAGCTCCCTGGCACTGTCACTCAGTAACCCCTCCCCAGCACTCTGGGTTACTGATTGTGTCTCTACTGATGTTAATCCAGCTCCCTCACACTGTCACTCAGTAACCCCTCCCCCAGCACCCTGTGTTACTGACTGTATCTCTACTGATGTTAATCCAGCTCCCTCGCACTGTCATTCAGTAACCCCTCCCCAGCACCCTGTGTTACTGACTGTATCTCTACTGATGTTAATCCAGCTCACTCACACTGTCACTCAGTAACTCCTCCCCCAGTGCCCTGTGTTACTGACTGTATCTCAACTGATGTTAATCCAGCTCCCTCACACTGTCACTCAGTAACCCCTCCCCAGCACCCTGGGTTACTGACTGTATCTCTACTGATGTTAATCCAGCTCCTCACACTGTCCCCAGTAATCCCTCCCCAGCACCCTGTGTTACTGACCGTATCTCTACTGATGTTAATCTAGCTCCCTCTCACTGTCCCCAATAACCCCTCCCCCAGCGCCCTGTGTTACTGACTGTATCTCTACTGATGTTAATCCAGCTCCGTCTCACTTTCCCCAATAACCCCTCCCCCAGCACGCTGTGTTACTGACTTTATCGCTACTGATGTTATTCCAACTCCCTCGCACTGTCACCCAGTAACCCCTCCCCCATCACCCTGTATTACTGACTGTATCGCTACTGATGTTAATCCTGCTCCCTCACACTGTCACTCAGTAACCCGTCCCCCAGCACCCTGTGTTACTGACTGGATCTCAACTGATGTTAATCCAGCTCCCTCACACTGTCACTCAGTAACCCCTTCCCCAGCACACTGTGTTACTGACTGTATCTCTACTGGTGTTAATCCGGCTCGCTCACACTGTCCCCAGTAACCCCTCCCCCAGCGCCCTGTGTTACTGACTGTATCTCTACTGATGTAAATCCAGCTCCCTCTCACTCACCCCAATAACCCCTCCCCCAGCACCCTGTGTTACTGACTGTATCTCCACTGATGTTAATCCAGCTCCATCACACTGTCACTCAGTAACCCCTCCCCAGCACCCTGTGTTACTGACTTTATCTCTACTGATGTTAATCCATTTCCCTCACACTGTCCCCAGTAATCCCTCCCCAGCACCCTGTGTTACTGACTGTATCTCTACTAATGTTAATGCAGCTCACTCACACTGTCACTCAGTAACCCTTCCCCATCACCCTGTGTTACTGACTGTATCTCTACTGATGTTAATCCAGCTACCTCACACTGTCACTCAGTAACCCCTCCCCCAGCACACTGTGTTGCTGACTGTGTCTCTACTGATGTTATTCCAGCTCCCTCACAACGTCACTCAGTAACACCTCCCCCAGCACCCTGTGTTACTGACGGTATCTCTACTGATGTTAATCCAGCTCCCTGGCACTGTCACTCAGTAACCCCTCCCCAGCACTTTGGGGTACTGACTGTGTCTCTACTGATGTTAATCCAGCTCCCTCACACTGTCACTCAGTAACACCTCCCCCAGCACCCTGTGTTACTGACTGTATCTCTACTGATGTTAATCCAGCTCCCTCGCACTGTCACTCAGTAACCCCTCCCCAGCACCCTGTGTTACTGACTGTATCTCTACTGATGTTAATCCAGCTCACTCACACTGTCACTCAGTAACCCCTCCCCCAGCACCCTGTTTTACTGACTGTATCTCTACTGATGTTAATCCAGCTGCTCACACTGTCACTCAGTAACCCCTCCCCAGCACCCTGTGTTACTGATTGTATCTCTACTGATGTTAATCCAGCTCACTCACACTGTCACTCAGTAACCCCTCCCCCATCACCCTGTATTACTGACTGTATCGCTACTGATGTTAATCCAGCACCCTCACACTGTCACTCAGTAACCCGTCCCCCAGCACCCTGTGTTACTGACTGGATCTCAACTGATGTTAATCCAGCTCCCTCACACTGTCACTCAGTAACCCCTCCCCCAGCACACTGTGTTACTGACTGTATCCCTACTGATGTTAATCCAGCACCCTCTCACTGTCCCCAATAACCCCTCCCCCAGCACCCTGTGTTACTGACTGTATCTCCACTGATGTTAATCCAGCTCCATCACACTGTCACTCAGTAACCCCTCCCCAGCTCCCTGTGTTACTGACTGTATCTCTACTGATGTTAATCCATCTCCCTCACACTGTCCCCAGTAATCCCTCCCCAGCACCCTGTGTTACTGACTGTAACTCTACTGATGTTAATCCAGCTCCCTCTCACTGTCTCCAATAACCCCTCCCCCAGCACCCTGTGTTACTGACTGTATCTCTACTCATGTTAATCCAGATCCCTCTCACTGTCCCCAATAACCCCTCCCCCAGCACCCTGTCTTACTGACTGTATCTCTACTGATGTTAATCCAACTCCCTCGCACTGTAACTCAGTAACCCCTTCCCAGCACCCTGTGTTACTGACTGTATCTCTACTGATGTTAATCCAGCTCCCTCACACTGTCACTCAGTAACCCATCCCTCAGCACCCTGTGTTACTGACTGTATCTCTACTGATGTTAATCCAGCTCCCTCGCGCTGTCACTCAGTAACCCCTCCCCAGCAACCTGTGTTACTGACTGTATCTCAACTGATGTTAATCCAGCTCCCTCACACTGTCACTCAGTAACACCTCCCCAAGGACCCTGTGTTACTGATTGTATCTCTTCTGATGTTAATCCAGCTCCCTCACACTGTCACTCAGTAACTCCTCCCCCAGCGCCCTGTATTACTGACTGTATCTCAACTGATGTTAATCCAGCTCCCTCACACTGTCACTCAGTAACCCCTCCCCAGCACCCTGGGTTACTGACTGTATCTCTACTGATGTTAATCCATCTCCTCACACTGTCCCCAGTAATCCCTCCCCAGCACCCTGTGTTACTGACCGTATCTCTACTGATGTTAATCTAGCTCCCTCTCACTGTCCCCAATAACCCCTCCCCCAGCGCCCTGTGTTACTGACTGTATCTCTACTGATGTTAATCCAGCTCCGTCTCACTTTCCCCAATAACCCCTCCCCCAGCACCGTGTGTTACTGACTTTATCGCTACTGATGTTATTCCAACTCCCTCGCACTGTCACTCAGTAACCCCTTCCCAGCACCCTGTGTTTCTGACTGTATCTCTACTGATGTTAATCCAGCTCCCTCACACTGTCACTCAGTAACCCCTCCCCAGCACCCTGTGTTACTGACTGTATCTCTACTGATGTTAATCCAGCTTCTTCGCGCTGTCACTCAGTAACCCCTCCCCAGCAACCTGTGTTACTGACTGTATCTTTACTGATGTTAATCCAGCTCCCTCACACTGTCACTCAGTAACCCCTCCCCAAGCACCCTGTGTTACTGATTGTATCTCTTCTGATGTTAATCCAGCTCCCTCACACTGTCACTCAGTAACCCCTCCCCCAGCGCCCTGTGTTACTGACTGTATCTCTACTGATGTTAATCCAGCTCCCTCACACTGTCACTCAGTAACCCGTCCCCCAGCACCCAATGTTACTGACTGTATCTCTACTGATGTTAATCCAGCTCCCTCACACTGTAACTCAGTAACTCCTCCCCCAGCACCCTGTGTTACTGACTGTATCGCTACTGATGTTAATTCAGCTCCCTCGCACTATCACTCAGTAACCCCTCCCCCAGCACACAGTGTTACTGACTGTATCTCTACTGATGTTAATCGAGCTCCCTCACACTGTCACTCAGTAACCCCACCCCCAGCACCCTGTGTTACTGACTGTATCTCTACAGGTGTTCATCCAGCTCCCTCACACGGTCACTCAGTAACCCCTCCCCCTGCACCCTGTGTTACTGATTCTATCTCGACTGATGTTAATCCAGCTCCCTCACACTGTAACTCAGTAACTCCTCCCCCAGCACCCTGTGTTAGTGACTGTATCTCTACTGATGTTAATCCAGCTCCCTCTCACTGTCCCCAATAACCCCTCCCCCAGCACCCTGTGTTACTGACTGTATCTCTACTGATGTTAATCCATCTCCCTCACACTGTCACTCAGTAACCCCTTCCCAGCACCCTGTGTTACTGACTGTATCTCTACTGATGTTAATGCAGCTCACTCACACTGTCACTCAGTAACCCCTCCCCATCACCCTGTGTGACTGACTGTATCTCCACTGATGTTAATCCAGCTACCTCACACTGTCACTCAGTAACCCCTCCCCCAGCACCCTGTGTTACTGACTGTGTCTCTACTGATGTTATTCCAGCTCCCTCACACCGTCACTCAGTAACACCTCCCCCAGCACCCTGTGTTACTGACTGTATCTCTACTGATGTTAATCCAGCTCCCTCGCACTGTCACTCAGTAACCCCTCCCCAGCACCCTAGGTTACTGACTGTGTCTCTACTGATGTTAATCCAGCTCCATCACACTGTCACTCAGTAACCCCTCCCCCAGCACCCTGTGTTACTGACTGTATCTCTACTGATTTTAATCCAGCTCACTCACACTGTCACTCAGTAACCCCTCCCCCATCACCCTGTATTACTGACTGTATCGCTACTGATGTTAATCCAGCTCCCTCACACTGTCACTCAGTAACCCGTCCCCCAGCACCCTATGTTACTGACTGTATCTCTACTGATGTTAATCCAGCTCCCTCACACTGTAACTCAGTAACTCCACCCCCAGCACCCTGTGTTACTGACTGTATCGCTACTGATGTTAATTCAGCTCCCTCGCACTATCACTCAGTAACCCCTCCCCCAGCACACATTGTTACTGACTGTATCTCAACTGATGTTAATCCAGCTCCCTCACACTGTCACTCAGTAACCCCTTCCCAGCACCCTGTGTTACTGACTGTCTCTCAAGTGATGTTAATCCAGCTCCCTCTCACTGTCCCCAGTAATCCCTCCCCCAGCACCCTGTTTTACTGACTGTATCTCTACTGATGTTAATCCAGCTCCCTCACACAGTCACTCAGTAACCCCTCCCCAAGCAGCCTGTGTTACTGACTGTATCGCTACTGATGTTAATCCAGCTCCCTCACACTGTCACTCAGTAACCCCTCCCCCATCACCCTGTATTAATGACTGTATCGCGACTGATGTTAATCCAGCTCCCTCACACTGTCACTCAGTAACCCGCCCCCCAGCACCCTGTGTTACTGACTGGATCTCAACTGATGTTAATCCAGCTCCCTCACAATGTCACTCAGTAACCCCTCCCCCATCACCCTGTATTACTGACTGTATCGCTACTGATGTTAATCCAGCTCCCTCACACTGTCACTCAGTAACCCCTTCCCAGCACCCTGTGTTACTGACTGTCTCTCAAGTGATGTTAATCCAGCTCCCTCTCACTGTCCCCAGTAATCCCTCCCCCAGCACCCTGTTTTACTGACTGTATCTCTACTGATGTTAATCCAGCTCCCTCACACAGTCACTCAGTAACCCCTCCCCAAGCAGCCTGTGTTACTGACTGTATCTCTACTGATGTTAATCCAGCTCCCTCACACTGTCACTCAGTAACCCCTCCCCCAGCACCCTGTGTTACTGACTGTATCTCTACTGATGTTAATCCAGCTCCCTCACACTGTCACTCAGTAACCTCTCCCCATCACCCTGTGTCACTGACTGTATCTCGACTGATGCTATTCCAGCTACCTCACACTGTCACTCAGTAACCCCTCCCACAGCACCCTGTGTTACTGACTGTATCTCTACTGATGTTAATCCAGCTCCCTCACACTGTCACTCAGTAACCTCTCCCCATCACCCTGTGTTACTGACTGTATCTCTACTGATGTTAATCCAGCTCCCTCACACTGTCACTCAGTAACCCCTCCCCCAGCGCCCTGTGTTACTGACTGCATCTCGACAGATGTTAATCCAGCTCCCTCACACTGTCACTCACTAACCCCTCCCCAGCATGCTGAGTTACTGACTGTATCTCGACTGGTATTAATCTAGCTCCCTCTCACTGTCCCCAGTAACCCCTCCCCCAGCGCCCTGTGTTACTGACTGTATCTCTACTGATGTTATTCCAGCTCCCTCTCACTGTCCCCAATAACCCCTCCCCGAGCACCCTGTGTTACTTACTGTATCTCTACTGATGTTAATCCAGCTCCCTCGCACTGTAACTCAGTAACCCCTCCCCAGCACCCTGTGTTACTGACTGTGTCTCTGCTGATGTTAATCCAGCTCCCTCACACTGTCACTCAGTAACCCATCCCCCAGCACCCTGTGTTACTGACTGTATCTCTGCTGATGTTAATCCAGCCCCCTCACACTGTCACTCAGTAACCCCTCCCCCAGCACCCTGTGTTGCTGACTGTATCTCTACAGGTGTTCATCCAGCTCCCTCACACTGTCACTCAGTAACCCCTCCCCCCGCACCCTGTGTTACTGATTCTATCTCTACTGATGTTAATCCAGCTCCCTCACACTGTAACTCAGTAACTCCTCCCCCAGCACCCTGTGTTAGGGACTGTGTCTCTACTGATGTTAATCCAGCTCCCTCTCACTGTCCCCAATAACCCGTCCCCCAGCACCCTGTGTTACTGACTGTATCTCTACTGATGTTAATCCAGCTTCTTCGCGCTGTCACTCAGTAACCCCTCCCCAGCAACCTGTGTTACTGACTGTATCTTTACTGATGTTAATCCAGCTCCCTCACACTGTCACTCAGTAACCCCTCCCCAAGCACCCTGTGTTACTGATTGTATCTCTTCTGATGTTAATCCAGCTCCCTCACACTGTCACTCAGTAACCCCTCCCCCAGCGCCCTGTGTTACTGATTGTATCTCTACTGATGTTAATCCAGCTCCCTCACACTGTCACTCAGTAACCCGTCCCCCAGCACCCAATGTTACTGACTGTATCTCTACTGATGTTAATCCAGCTCCCTCACACTGTAACTCAGTAACTCCTCCCCCAGCACCCTGTGTTACTGACTGTATCGCTACTGATGTTAATTCAGCTCCCTCGCACTATCACTCAGTAACCCCTCCCCCAGCACACAGTGTTACTGACTGTATCTCTACTGATGTTAATCGAGCTCCCTCACACTGTCACTCAGTAACCCCACCCCCAGCACCCTGTGTTACTGACTGTATCTCTACAGGTGTTCATCCAGCTCCCTCACACGGTCACTCAGTAACACCTCCCCCCGCACCCTGTGTTACTGATTCTATCTCGACTGATGTTAATCCAGCTCCCTCACACTGTAACTCAGTAACTCCTCCCCCAGCACCCTGTGTTACTGACTGTATCTCTACTGATGTTAATGCAGCTCACTCACACTGTCACTCAGTAACCCCTCCCCATCACCCTGTGTGACTGACTGTATCTCCACTGATGTTAATCCAGCTACCTCACACTGTCACTCAGTAACCCCTCCCCCAGCACCCTGTGTTACTGACTGTGTCTCTACTGATGTTATTCCAGCTCCCTCACACCGTCACTCAGTAACACCTCCCCCAGCACCCTGTGTTACTGACTGTATCTCTACTGATGTTAATCCAGCTCCCTCGCACTGTCACTCAGTAACCCCTCCCCAGCACCCTAGGTTACTGACTGTGTCTCTACTGATGTTAATCCAGCTCCATCACACTGTCACTCAGTAACCCCTCCCCCAGCACCCTGTGTTACTGACTGTATCTCTACTGATTTTAATCCATCTCCCTCACACTGTCACTCAGTAACCCCTTCCCAGCACCCTGTGTTACTGACTGTATCTCTACTGATGTTAATGCAGCTCACTCACACTGTCACTCAGTAACCCCTCCCCATCACCCTGTGTGACTGACTGTATCTCTACTGATGTTAATCGAGCTCCCTCACACTGTCACTCAGTAACCCCACCCCCAGCACCCTGTGTTACTGACTGTATCTCTACAGGTGTTCATCCAGCTCCCTCACACGGTCACTCAGTAACACCTCCCCCCGCACCCTGTGTTACTGATTCTATCTCGACTGATGTTAATCCAGCTCCCTCACACTGTAACTCAGTAACTCCTCCCCCAGCACCCTGTGTTACTGACTGTATCTCTACTGATGTTAATGCAGCTCACTCACACTGTCACTCAGTAACCCCTCCCCATCACCCTGTGTGACTGACTGTATCTCCACTGATGTTAATCCAGCTACCTCACACTGTCACTCAGTAACCCCTCCCCCAGCACCCTGTGTTACTGACTGTGTCTCTACTGATGTTATTCCAGCTCCCTCACACCGTCACTCAGTAACACCTCCCCCAGCACCCTGTGTTACTGACTGTATCGCTACTGATGTTAATCCAGCTCCCTCGCACTGTCACTCAGTAACCCCTCCCCAGCACCCTAGGTTACTGACTGTGTCTCTACTGATGTTAATCCAGCTCCATCACACTGTCACTCAGTAACCCCTCCCCCAGCACCCTGTGTTACTGACTGTATCTCTACTGATTTTAATCCATCTCCCTCACACTGTCACTCAGTAACCCCTTCCCAGCACCCTGTGTTACTGACTGTATCTCTACTGATGTTAATGCAGCTCACTCACACTGTCACTCAGTAACCCCTCCCCATCACCCTGTGTGACTGACTGTATCTCCACTGATGTTAATCCAGCTACCTCACACTGTCACTCAGTAACCCCTCCCCCAGCACCCTGTGTTACTGACTGTGTCTCTACTGATGTTATTCCAGCTCCCTCACACCGTCACTCAGTAACACCTCCCCCAGCACCCTGTGTTACTGACTGTATCTCTACTGATGTTAATCCAGCTCCCTCGCACTGTCACTCAGTAACCCCTCCCCAGCACCCTAGGTTACTGACTGTGTCTCTACTGATGTTAATCCAGCTCCATCACACTGTCACTCAGTAACCCCTCCCCCAGCACCCTGTGTTACTGACTGTATCTCTACTGATTTTAATCCAGCTCACTCACACTGTCACTCAGTAACCCCTCCCCCATCACCCTGTATTACTGACTGTATCACTACTGATGTTAATCCAGCTCCCTCACACTGTCACTCAGTAACCCGTCCCCCAGCACCCTATGTTACTGACTGTATCTCTACTGATGTTAATCCAGCTCCCTCACACTGTAACTCAGTAACTCCTCCCCCAGCACCCTGTGTTACTGACTGTATCGCTACTGATGTTAATTCAGCTCCCTCGCACTATCACTCAGTAACCCCTCCCCCAGCACACAGTGTTACTGACTGTATCTCAACTGATGTTAATCCAGCTCCCTCACACTGTCACTCAGTTACCCCTTCCCAGCACCCTTTGTTACTGACTGTCTCTCAAGTGATGTTAATCCAGCTCCCTCTCACTGTCCCCAGTAATCCCTCCCCCAGCACCCTGTTTTACTGACTGTATCTCTACTGATGTTAATCCAGCTCCCTCACACAGTCACTCAGTAACCCCTCCCCAAGCAGCCTATGTTACTGACTGTATCGCTACTGATGTTAATCCAGCTCCCTCACACTGTCACTCAGTAACCCCTCCCCCATCACCCTGTATTACTGACTGTATCGCGACTGATGTTAATCCAGCTCCCTCACACTGTCACTCAGTAACCCGCCCCCCAGCACCCTGTGTTACTGACTGGATCTCAACTGATGTTAATCCAGCTCCCTCACAATGTCACTCAGTAACCCCTCCCCCATCACCCTGTATTACTGACTGTATCGCTACTGATGTTAATCCAGCTCCCTCACACTGTCACTCAGTAACCCCTTCCCAGCACCCTGTGTTACTGACTGTCTCTCAAGTGATGTTAATCCAGCTCCCTCTCACTGTCCCCAGTAATCCCTCCCCCAGCACCCTGTTTTACTGACTGTATCTCTACTGATGTTAATCCAGCTCCCTCACACAGTCACTCAGTAACCCCTCCCCAAGCAGCCTGTGTTACTGACTGTATCTCTACTGATGTTAATCCAGCTCCCTCACACTGTCACTCAGTAACCCCTCCCCCAGCACCCTGTGTTACTGACTGTATCTCTACTGATGTTAATCCAGCTCCCTCACACTGTCACTCAGTAACCTCTCCCCATCACCCTGTGTCACTGACTGTATCTCTACTGATGCTATTCCAGCTACCTCACACTGTCACTCAGTAACCCCTCCCCCAGCACCCTGTGTTACTGACTGTATCTCTACTGATGTTAATCCAGCTCCCTCACACTGTCACTCAGTAACCTCTCCCCATCACCCTGTGTTACTGACTGTATCTCTACTGATGTTAATCCAGCTCCCTCACACTGTCACTCAGTAACCCCTCCCCCAGCGCCCTGTGTTACTGACTGCATCTCGACAGATGTTAATCCAGCTCCCTCACACTGTCACTCACTAACCCCTCCCCAGCATGCTGAGTTACTGACTGTATCTCGACTGGTATTAATCTAGCTCCCTCTCACTGTCCCCAGTAACCCCTCCCCCAGCGCCCTGTGTTACTGACTGTATCTCTACTGATGTTATTCCAGCTCCCTCTCACTGTCCCCAATAACCCCTCCCCGAGCACCCTGTGTTACTTACTGTATCTCTACTGATGTTAATCCAGCTCCCTCGCACTGTCACTCAGTAACCCCTCCCCAGCACCCTGTGTTACTGACTGTGTCTCTGCTGATGTTAATCCAGCTCCCTCACACTGTCACTCAGTAACCCATCCCCCAGCACCCTGTGTTACTGACTGTATCTCTGCTGATGTTAATCCAGCCCCCTCACACTGTCACTCAGTAACCCCTCCCCCAGCACCCTGTGTTGCTGACTGTATCTCTACAGGTGTTCATCCAGCTCCCTCACACTGTCACTCAGTAACCCCTCCCCCCGCACCCTGTGTTACTGATTCTATCTCTACTGATGTTAATCCAGCTCCCTCACACTGTAACTCAGTAACTCCTCCCCCAGCACCCTGTGTTAGGGACTGTGTCTCTACTGATGTTAATCCAGCTCCCTCTCACTGTCCCCAATAACCCCTCCCCCAGCACCCTGTGTTACTGACTGTATCTCTACTGATGTTAATCCAGCTACCTCACACTGTCACTCAGTAACCCCTCCCCCAGCACCCTGTGTTACTGACTGTGTCTCTACTGATGTTAATCCAGATCCCTCACACTGTCACTCAGTAACCCCTCCCCCAGCACCCTGTGTTACTGACTGTATCTCTACTGATGTTAATCCAGCTCCCTCGCACTGTCACTCAGTAACCCCTCCCCAGCACCCTGGGTTACTGACTGTGTCTCTACTGATGTTAATCCATCTCCCTCACACTGTCACTCAGTAACCCCTTCCCAGCACCCTGTGTTACTGACTGTATCTCTACTGATGTTAATGCAGCTCACTCACACTGTCACTCAGTAACCCCTCCCCCAGCACCCTGTGTTACTGATTGTATCTCTACTGATGTTAATCCAGCTCCCTCACACTGTCACTCACTAACCCCTCCCCAGCATGCTGAGTTACTGACTGTTTCTCGACTGGTATTAATCAATCTCCCTCTCACTGTCCCCAATAACCCCTCCCCGAGCACCCTGTGTTCCTGACTGTATCTCTACTGATGTTAATCCAGCTCCCTCGCACTGTCACTCAGTAACCCCTCCCCAGCACCCTGTGTTACTGACTGTGTCTCTACTGATGTTAATCCAGCTCCCTCACACTGTCACTCAGTAACCCCTCCCCCAGCACCCTGTGTTACTGACTGTATCTCTGCTGATGTTAATCCAGCCCCCTCACACTGTCACTCAGTAACCCCTCCCCCAGCACCCTGTGTTGCTGACTGTATCTCCACAGGTGTTCATCCAGCTCCCTCACACTGTCACTCAGTAACCCCTCCCCCCGCACCCTGTGTTACTGATTCTATCTCTACTGATGTTAATCCAGCTCCCTCACACTGTAACTCAGTAACTCCTCCCCCAGCATCCTGTGTTAGTGACTGTATCTCTACAGGTGTTCATCCAGCTCCCTCACACTGTCACTCAGTAACCCCTCCCCCCGCACGCTGTGTTACTGATTCTATCTCTACTGATGTTAATCCAGCTCCCTCACACTGTAACTCAGTAACTCCTCCCCCAGCACCCTGTGTTAGTGGCTGTATCTCTACTGATGTTAATCCAGCTTCCTCTCACTGTCCCCAATAACCCTCCCCCAGCACCCTGTGTTACTGACTGTATCTCTACTGATGTTAATCCATCTCCCTCACACTGTCACTCAGTAACACCTTCCCAGCACCCTGTGTTACTGACTGTATCTCTACTGATGTTAATGCAGCTCACTCAAACTGTCACTCAGTAACCCCTCCCCATCACCCTGTGTTACTGACTGTATCTCTACTGATGTTAATCCAGCTACCTCACACTGTCACTCAGTATCCCCTCCCCCAGCACCCTGTGTTACTGACTGTGTCTCTACTGATGTTAATCCAGCTCCCTCACACTGTCACTCAGTAACCCCTCCCCCAGCACCCTGTGTTACTGACTGTACCTCTACTGATGTTAATCCAGCTCCCTCGCACTGTCACTCAGTAACCCCTCCCCAGCACCCTGGGTTACTGACTGTGTCTCTACTGATGTTAATCCATCTCCCTCACACTGTCACTCAGTAACCCCTTCCCAGCACCCTGTGTTACTGACTGTATCTCTACTGATGTTAATGCAGCTCACTCACACTGTCACTCAGTAACCCCTCCGCATCACCCTGTGTTAATGACTGTATCTCTACTGATGTTAATCCAGCTCCTTCACACTGTCACTCAGTAACCCCTCCCCCAGCACCCTGTGTTACTGACTGTGTCTCTACTGATGTTAATCCAGCTCCCTCACACTGTCACTCAGTAACCCCTCCCCCAGCACCCTGTGTTACTGACTGTATCTCTAATGATGTTAATCCAGCTCCCTCGCACTGTCACTCAGTAACCCCTCCCCAGCACCCTGGGTTACTGACTGTGTCTCTACTGATATTAATCCAGCTCCCTCACACTGTCACTCAGTAACCCCTCCCCCAGCACCCTGTGTTACTTCCTGTATCTCTGCTGATGTTAATCCAGCCCCCTCACACTGTCACTCAGTAACCCCTCCCCCAGCACCCTGTGTTGCTGACTGTATCTCTACAGGTGTTCATCCAGCTCCCTCACACTGTCACTCAGTAACCCCTCCCCCCACACCCTGTGTTACTGATTCTATCTCTACTGATGTTAATCCAGCTCCCTCACACTGTCCCCAATAACTCCTCCCCCAGCACCCTGTGTTAGTGACTGTATCTCTACTGATGTTAAACCAGCTCCCTCTCACTGTCCCCAATAACCCCTCCCCCAGCACCCTGTGTTACTGACTGTATCTCTACTGATGTTAATCCATCTCCCTCACACTGTCACTCAGTAACCCCTTCCCAGCACCCTGTGTTACTGACTGTATCTCTACTGATGTTAATGCAGCTCACTCACACTGTCACTCAGTAACCCCTCCCCATCACCCTGTGTTACTGACTGTATCTCTACTGATGTTAATCCAGCTACCTCACACTGTCACTCAGTAACCCCTCCCCCAGCACCCTGTGGTACTGACTGTGTCTCTACTGATGTTAATCCAGCTCCCTCACACTGTCACTCAGTAACCTCTCCCTAGCACCCTGGGTTACTGACTGTGTCTCTACTGATGTTAATCCATCTCCCTCACACTGTCACTCAGTAACCCCTTCCCAGCACCCTGTGTTACTGACTGTATCTCTACTGATGTTAATGCAGCTCACTCACACTGTCACTCAGTAACCCCTCCCCATCACCCTGTGTTACTGACTGTATCTCTACTGATGTTAATCCAGCTACCTCACACTGTCACTCAGTAACCCCTCCCCCAGCACCCTGTGTTACTGACTGTGTCTCTACTGATGTTAATCCAGCTCCCTCACACTGTCACTCAGTAACCCCTCCCCCAGCACCCTGTGTTACTGACTGTATCTCTAATGATGTTAATCCAGCTCCCTCGCACTGTCACTCAGTAACCCCTCCCCAGCACCCTGGGTTACTGACTGTGTCTCTACTGATGTTAATCCAGCTCCCTCACTCTGTCATTCAGTAACCCCTCCCCCAGCACCCTGTGTTACTGACTGTATCTCTACTGATGTTAATCCAGCTCCCTCGCACTGTCACTCAGTAACCCCTCCCCAGCACCCTGTGTTACTGACTGTATCTCTACCGATGTTAATCCAGCTCACTCACACTGTCACTCAGTAACCCCTCCCCCAGCACCCTGTGTTACTGACTGTATCTCAACTGATGTTAATCCAGCTGCTCACACTGTCACTCAGTAACCCCTCCCCAGCACCCTGTGTTACATCTCTACTGATTTTAATCCAGCTCACTCACACGGTCACTCAGTAACCCCTCCCCCATCGCCCTGTGTTACTGACTGTATCTCTACTGATGTTAATCCAGCTCCCTCTCACTGTCCCCAATAACCCCTCCCCCAGCACCATGTGTTACTGATTGTATCTCCACTGATGTTAATCCAGCTCCATCACACTGTCACTCAGTAACCCCTCCCCAGCACTCTGTGTTACTGACTGTATCTCTACTGATGTTAATCCAGCTCCCTCTCACTTTCCCCAATAACCCCTCCCCCAGCACCCTGTGTTACTGACTTTATCTCTACTGATGATATTCCAACTCCCTCGCACTGTCACTCAGTAACCCCTTCCCAGCACCCTGTGTTACTGACTGTATCTCTACTGATGTTAATCCAGCTCCCTCACACTGTCACTCAGTAACCCCTCCCCAGCACCCTGTGTTACTGACTGTATCTCTACTGATGTTAATCCAGCTTCCTCGCGCTGTCACTCAGTAACCCCTCCCCAGCACCCTGTGTTACTGACTGTATCTATACTGATGTTAATCCAGCTCCCTCACACTGTCACTCAGTAACCCCTCCCCAAGCACCCTGTGTTACTGACTGTATCTCTACTGATGTTAATCCAGCTCCCTCACACTGTCACTCAGTAACCCGTCCCCCAGCACCCTGTTTTACTGACTGTATCTCTACTGATGTTAATCCAGCTCCCTCACACTGTAACTCAGTAACTCCTCCCCCAGCACCCTGTGTTACTGACTGTATCTCTACTGATGTTAATTCAGCTCCCTCGCACTATCACTCAGTAACCCCTCCCCCAGCACCCTGTGATACTGACTGTATCTCTGCTGATGTTAATCCAGCCCCCTCACACTGTCACTCAGTAACCCCTCCCCCAGCACCCTGTGTTACTGACTGTATCTCAACAGGTTTTCATCCAGCTCCCTCACACTGTAACTCAGTAACTCCTCCCCCAGCACCCTGTGTCAGTGATTGTATCTCTACTGATGTTAATCCAGCTCCCTCTCACTGTCCCCAATAACCCCTCCCCCAGCACCCTCTGTTATTGACTGTATCTCTACTGATGTTAATCCATCTCCCTCACACTGTCACTCAGTAACCCCCTCCCAGCACCCTGTGTTACTGACTGTATCTCTACTGATGTTAATGCAGCTCACTCACACTGTCACTCAGTAACCCCTCCCCATCACCCTGTGTTACTGACTGTATCTCTACTGATGTTAATCCAGCTACCTCACACTGTCACTCAGTAACCCCTCCCCCAGCACCCTGTGTTACTGACTGTATCTCTGCTGATGTTAATCCAGCCCCCTCACACTGTCACTCAGTAACCCCTTCCCCAGCACCCTGTGTTGCTGACTGTATCTCTACAGGTGTTCATCCAGCTCCCTCACACTGTCACTCAGTAACCCCTCCCCCATCGCCCTGTGTTACTGACGCTATCTCTACTGATGTTAATCCAGCTCCATCTCACTGTCCCCAATAACCCCTCCCCCAGCACCCTGTGTTACTGACTGTATCTCTACTGATGTTAATCCATCTCCCTCACACTGTCACTCAGTAACCCCTTCCCAGCACCCTGTGTTACTGACTGTATCTCTACTGATGTTAATGCAGCTCACTCACACTGTCACTCAGTAAACCCTCCCCATCACCCTGTGTTACTGACTGTATCTCTATTGATGTTAATCCAGCTACCTCACACTGTCACTCAGTAACACCTCCCCCAGCACACTGTGTTACTGACTGTGTCTCTACTGATGTTATTCCAGCTCGCTCACACTGTCACTCTGTAACACCTCCCCCAGCACCCTGTGTTACTGACTGTATCTCTACTGATGTTAATCCAGCTCCCTCGCACTGTCACTCAGTAACCCCTCCCCAGCACTCTGGGTTACTGACTGTGTCTCTACTGATGTTAATCCAGCTCCCTCACACTGTCACTCAGTAACCCCTCCCCCAGCACCCTGTGTTACTGACTGTATCTCTACTGATGTTAATCCAGCTCCCTCGCACTGTCACTCAGTAACACCTCCCCAGCACCCTGTGTTACTGACTGTATCTCTACTGATGTTAATCCAGCTCACTCACACTGTCACTCAGTAACCCCTCCCCCAGCACCCTGTGTTACTGACTGTATCTCTACTGATGTTAATCCAGCTGCTCACACTGTCGCTCAGTAACCCCTCCCCAGCACCCTGTGTTACTGACTGTATCTCTACTGATGTTAATCCAGCTCACTCACACTGTCCCCAATAACCCCTCCCCCAGCACCCTGTGTTACTGACTGTATCTCCACTGATGTTAATCCAGCTCCATCACACTGTCACTCAGTAACCCCTCCCCAGCACCCTCTGTTCCTGACTGTATCTCTACTGATGTTAATCCCGCTCCCTCACACTGTCCCCAGTTATCCCTCCCCAGCACCCTGTGTTACTGACTGTATCTCTACTGATGTTAATCCAGCTCCCTCTCACTGTCCCCAATAACCCCTCCCCCAGCGCCCTGTGTTACTGACTGTATCTCTACTGATGTTAATCCAGATCCCTCTCACTGTCCCCAATAACCCCTCCCCCAGCACCCTGTCATACTGACTGTATCTCTACTGATGTTAATCCAACTCCCTCGCACTGTTACTCAGTAACCCCTTCCCAGCACCCTGTGTTACTGACTGTATCTCTACTGATGTTAATCCAGCTCCCTCACACTGTCACTCAGTAACCCCTCCCCAGCACCCTGTGTTACTGACTGTATCTATACTGATGTTAATCCAGCTCCCTCACACTGTCACTCAGTAACCCCTCCCTCAGCACCCTGTGTTACTGACTGTATCTCTACTGATGTTAATCTAGCTCCCTCGCGCTGTCACTCAGTAACCCCTCCCCAGCAACCTGTATTACTGACTGTATCTTTACTGATGTTAATCCAGCTCCCTCACACTGTCACTCAGTAACCCCTCCCCAAGCACCCTGTGTTACTGATTGTATCTCATCTGATGTTAATCCAGCTCCCTCACACTGTCACTCAGTAACTCCTCCCCCAGCGCCCTGTGCTACTGACTGTATCTCAACTGATGTTAATCCAGCTCCCTCACACTGTCACTCAGTAACCCCTCCCCAGCACCCTGGGTTACTGAATGTATCTCTACTGATGTTAATCCAGCTCCTCACACTGTCCCCAGTAATCCCTCCCCAGCACCCTGTGTTACTGACCGTATCTCTACTGATGTTAATCTAGCTCCCTCTCACTGTCCCCAATAACCCCTCCCCCAGCGCCCTGTGTTACTGACTGTATCTCTACTGATGTTAATCCAGCTCCCTCACACTGTCACTCAGTATCCCCTCCCCAGCACCCTGTGTTACTGACTGTATCTCTACTGATGTTAATCCAGCTTCCTCGCGCTGTCACTCAGTAACCCCTCCCCAGCAAGCTGTGTTACTGACTGTATCTTTACTGATGTTAATCCAGCTCCCTCACACTGTCACTCAGTAACCCCTCCCCAAGCACCCTGTGTTACTGATTGTATCTCTTCCGATGTTAATCCAGCTCCCTCACACTGTCACTCAGTAACCCCTCCCCCAGCGCCCTGTGTTACTGACTGTATCTCTACTGATGTTAATCCAGCTCCCTCACACTGTCACTCAGTAACCCGTCCCCCAGCACCCTGTGTTACTGACTGTATCTCTACTGATGTTAATCCAGCTCCCTCACACTGTAACTCAGTAACTCCTCCCCCAGCACCCTGTGTTACTGACTGTATCCCTACTGATGTTAATTCAGCTCCCTCGCACTATCACTCAGTAACCCCTCCCCCAGCACACAGTGTTACTGACTGTATCTCTACTGATGTTAATCCAGCTCCCTCACACTGTCACTCAGTAACCCCTCGCCCAGCACCCTGTGTTACTGACTGTATCTCTACAGGTGTTCATCCAGCTCCCTCACACTGTCACTCGGTAACCCCTCCCCCCGCACCCTGTGTTACTGATTCTATCTCTACTGATGTTAATCCAGCTCCCTCACACTGTAACTCAGTAACTCCTCCCCCAGCACCCTGTGTTAGTGACTGTATCTCTTCCGATGTTAATCCAGCTCCCTCACACTGTCACTCAGTAACCCCTCCCCCAGCGCCCTGTGTTACTGACTGTATCTCTACTGATGTTAATCCATCTCCCTCACACTGTCACTCAGTAACCCCTTCCCGGCACCCTGTGTTACTGACTGTATCTCTACTGATGTTAATGCAGCTCACTCACACTGTCACTCAGTAACCCCTCCCCATCACCCTGTGTTACTGACTGTATCTCCACTGATGTTAATCCAGCTACCTCACACTGTCACTCAGTAACCCCTCCCCCAGCACCCTGTGTTACTGACTGTGTCTCTACTGATGTTATTCCAGCTCCCGCACACTGTCACTCAGTAACCCGTCCCCCAGCACCCTGTGTTACTGACTGTATCTCTACTGATGTTAATCCAGCTCCCTCGCACTATCACTCAGTAACCCCTCCCCCAGCACCCTGTGTTACTGACTGTGTCTCTACTGATGTTATTCCAGCTCCCTCACACTGTCACTCAGTAACTCCTCCCCCAGCACCCTGTGTTACTGACTGTATCTCTACTGATGTTAATTCAGCTCCCTCGCACTATCACTCAGTAACCCCTCCCCCAGCACACAGTGTTACTGACTGTATCTCTACTGATGTTAATCCAGCTCCCTCACACTGTCACTCAGTAACCCCTCCCCCAGCACCCTGTGTTACTGACTGTATCTCTACAGGTGTTCATCCAGCTCCCTCACACTGTCACTCAGTAACCCCTCCCCCCGCACCCTGTGTTACTGATTCTATCTCTACTGATGTTAATCCAGCTCCCTCACACTGTAACTCAGTAACTCCTCCCCCAGCACCCTGTGTTAGTGACTGTATCTCTACTGATGTTAATCCAGCTTCCTCTCACTGTCGCCAATAACCCCTCCCCCAGCACCCTCTGTTACTGACTGTAACTCTACAGGTGTTAATCCAGCTCCCTCGCACTATCACTCAGTAACCCCTCCCCCAATACCCTGTGTTACTGACTGTATCTCTACTGATGCTAATCCAGCTCCCTCACACTGTCACTCAGTAACCCCTCCCCCAGCACCCTGTGTTACTGACTGTACCTCTACTGATCTTTATCCAGCTCCCTCACACTGTCAATCAGTAACCCCTCCCCCAGCACCCTGTGTTACTGACTGTATCTCTGCTGATGTTAATCCAGCTCCCTCGCACTGTCACTCAGTAAACGCTCCCCAGCACCCTGTGTTACTGATTGTATCTCTACTGATGTTAATTCAGCTCCCTCGCACTATCACTCAGTAACCACTCCCCCAGCACCCAGTGTTACTGACTGCATCTCGACTGATGTTAATCCAGCTCCCTCACACGGTAACTCAATAACCCCTCCCCAGCACGCTGAGTTACTGACTGCATCTCGACTGATGTTAATCCAGCTCCCTCACACGGTAACTCAATAACCCCTCCCCAGCACGCTGTGTTACTGACTGTATCTCGACTGATGTTATTCCAGCTCCCTCACACTGCAACTCAGTAACCCCTCCCCCAGCACCCTGTGTTACTGTCTGTATCTCTACTGATGTTAATCCAGCTCCCTCACACTGTCACTCAGTAACCCCTCCCCCAGCACCCTGTGTTACTGATTGTATCTCTACTGATGTTAATCCAGCTCCCTCAAACTGTCACTCACTAACCTCTCCCCAGCACGCTGAGTTACTGACTGTATCTCGACTGGTATTAATCTCGCTCCCTCTCGCTGTCCCCAGTAACCCCTCCCCCAGCGCCCTGTGTTACTGACTGTATCTCTACTGATGTTAATCCAGCTCCCTCGCACTGTCACTCAGTAACCCCTCCCCAGCACTCTGGGTTACTGACTGTGTCTCTACTGATGTTAATCCAGCTCCCTCACACTGTCACTCAGTAACCCCTCCCCCAGCACCCTGTGTTACTGACTGTATCTCTACTGATGTTAATCCAGCTCCCTCGCACTGTCACTCAGTAACCCCTCCCCAGCACCCTGTGTTACTGACTGTATCTCTACTGATGTTAATCCAGCTCACTCACACTGTCACTCAGTAACCCCTCCCCCAGCACCCTGTGTTACTGACTGTATCTCTACTGATGTTAATCCAGCTGCTCACACTGTCGCTCAGTAACCCCTCCCCAGCACCCTGTGTTACTGACTGTATCTCTACTGATGTTAATCCAGCTCACTCACACTGTCCCCAATAACCCCTCCCCCAGCACCCTGTGTTACTGACTGTATCTCCACTGATGTTAATCCAGCTCCATCACACTGTCACTCAGTAACCCCTCCCCAGCACCCTCTGTTCCTGACTGTATCTCTACTGATGTTAATCCCGCTCCCTCACACTGTCCCCAGTAATCCCTCCCCAGCACCCTGTGTTACTGACTGTATCTCTACTGATGTTAATCCAGCTCCCTCTCACTGTCCCCAATAACCCCTCCCCCAGCGCCCTGTGTTACTGACTGTATCTCTACTGATGTTAATCCAGATCCCTCTCACTGTCCCCAATAACCCCTCCCCCAGCACCCTGTCATACTGACTGTATCTCTACTGATGTTAATCCAACTCCCTCGCACTGTTACTCAGTAACCCCTTCCCAGCACCCTGTGTTACTGACTGTATCTCTACTGATGTTAATCCAGCTCCCTCACACTGTCACTCAGTAACCCCTCCCCAGCACCCTGTGTTACTGACTGTATCTATACTGATGTTAATCCAGCTCCCTCACACTGTCACTCAGTAACCCCTCCCTCAGCACCCTGTGTTACTGACTGTATCTCTACTGATGTTAATCTAGCTCCCTCGCGCTGTCACTCAGTAACCCCTCCCCAGCAACCTGTATTACTGACTGTATCTTTACTGATGTTAATCCAGCTCCCTCACACTGTCACTCAGTAACCCCTCCCCAAGCACCCTGTGTTACTGATTGTATCTCATCTGATGTTAATCCAGCTCCCTCACACTGTCACTCAGTAACTCCTCCCCCAGCGCCCTGTGCTACTGACTGTATCTCAACTGATGTTAATCCAGCTCCCTCACACTGTCACTCAGTAACCCCTCCCCAGCACCCTGGGTTACTGAATGTATCTCTACTGATGTTAATCCAGCTCCTCACACTGTCCCCAGTAATCCCTCCCCAGCACCCTGTGTTACTGACCGTATCTCTACTGATGTTAATCTAGCTCCCTCTCACTGTCCCCAATAACCCCTCCCCCAGCGCCCTGTGTTACTGACTGTATCTCTACTGATGTTAATCCAGCTCCCTCACACTGTCACTCAGTATCCCCTCCCCAGCACCCTGTGTTACTGACTGTATCTCTACTGATGTTAATCCAGCTTCCTCGCGCTGTCACTCAGTAACCCCTCCCCAGCAAGCTGTGTTACTGACTGTATCTTTACTGATGTTAATCCAGCTCCCTCACACTGTCACTCAATAACCCCTCCCCAAGCACCCTGTGTTACTGATTGTATCTCTTCCGATGTTAATCCAGCTCCCTCACACTGTCACTCAGTAACCCCTCCCCCAGCGCCCTGTGTTACTGACTGTATCTCTACTGATGTTAATCCAGCTCCCTCACACTGTCACTCAGTAACCCGTCCCCCAGCACCCTGTGTTACTGACTGTATCTCTACTGATGTTAATCCAGCTCCCTCACACTGTAACTCAGTAACTCCTCCCCCAGCACCCTGTGTTACTGACTGTATCTCTACTGATGTTAATTCAGCTCCCTCGCACTATCACTCAGTAACCCCTCCCCCAGCACACAGTGTTACTGACTGTATCTCTACTGATGTTAATCCAGCTCCCTCGCACTGTCACTCAGTAACCCCTCGCCCAGCACCCTGTGTTACTGACTGTATCTCTACAGGTGTTCATCCAGCTCCCTCACACTGTCACTCGGTAACCCCTCCCCCCGCACCCTGTGTTACTGATTCTATCTCTACTGATGTTAATCCAGCTCCCTCACACTGTAACTCAGTAACTCCTCCCCCAGCACCCTGTGTTAGTGACTGTATCTCTTCCGATGTTAATCCAGCTCCCTCACACTGTCACTCAGTAACCCCTCCCCCAGCGCCCTGTGTTACTGACTGTATCTCTACTGATGTTAATCCATCTCCCTCACACTGTCACTCAGTAACCCCTTCCCGGCACCCTGTGTTACTGACTGTATCTCTACTGATGTTAATGCAGCTCACTCACACTGTCACTCAGTAACCCCTCCCCATCACCCTGTGTTACTGACTGTATCTCCACTGATGTTAATCCAGCTACCTCACACTGTCACTCAGTAACCCCTCCCCCAGCACCCTGTGTTACTGACTGTGTCTCTACTGATGTTATTCCAGCTCCCGCACACTGTCACTCAGTAACCCGTCCCCCAGCACCCTGTGTTACTGACTGTATCTCTACTGATGTTAATCCAGCTCCCTCGCACTATCACTCAGTAACCCCTCCCCCAGCACCCTGTGTTACTGACTGTGTCTCTACTGATGTTATTCCAGCTCCCTCACACTGTCACTCAGTAACTCCTCCCCCAGCACCCTGTGTTACTGACTGTATCTCTACTGATGTTAATTCAGCTCCCTCGCACTATCACTCAGTAACCCCTCCCCCAGCACACAGTGTTACTGACTGTATCTCTACTGATGTTAATCCAGCTCCCTCACACTGTCACTCAGTAACCCCTCCCCCAGCACCCTGTGTTACTGACTGTATCTCTACAGGTGTTCATCCAGCTCCCTCACACTGTCACTCAGTAACCCCTCCCCCCGCACCCTGTGTTACTGATTCTATCTCTACTGATGTTAATCCAGCTCCCTCACACTGTAACTCAGTAACTCCTCCCCCAGCACCCTGTGTTAGTGACTGTATCTCTACTGATGTTAATCCAGCTTCCTCTCACTGTCGCCAATAACCCCTCCCCCAGCACCCTCTGTTGCTGACTGTAACTCTACAGGTGTTAATCCAGCTCCCTCGCACTATCACTCAGTAACCCCTCCCCCAATACCCTGTGTTACTGACTGTATCTCTACTGATGCTAATCCAGCTCCCTCACACTGTCACTCAGTAACCCCTCCCCCAGCACCCTGTGTTACTGACTGTACCTCTACTGATCTTTATCCAGCTCCCTCACACTGTCAATCAGTAACCCCTCCCCCAGCACCCTGTGTTACTGACTGTATCTCTGCTGATGTTAATCCAGCTCCCTCGCACTGTCACTCAGTAAACGCTCCCCAGCACCCTGTGTTACTGATTGTATCTCTACTGATGTTAATTCAGCTCCCTCGCACTATCACTCAGTAACCCCTCCCCCAGCACCCAGTGTTACTGACTGCATCTCGACTGATGTTAATCCAGCTCCCTCACACGGTAACTCAATAACCCCTCCCCAGCACGCTGAGTTACTGACTGCATCTCGACTGATGTTAATCCAGCTCCCTCACACGGTAACTCAATAACCCCTCCCCAGCACGCTGTGTTACTGACTGTATCTCGACTGATGTTATTCCAGCTCCCTCACACTGCAACTCAGTAACCCCTCCCCCAGCACCCTGTGTTACTGTCTGTATCTCTACTGATGTTAATCCAGCTCCCTCACACTGTCACTCAGTAACCCCTCCCCCAGCACCCTGTGTTACTGATTGTATCTCTACTGATGTTAATCCAGCTCCCTCAAACTGTCACTCACTAACCTCTCCCCAGCACGCTGAGTTACTGACTGTATCTCGACTGGTATTAATCTCGCTCCCTCTCGCTGTCCCCAGTAACCCCTCCCCCAGCGCCCTGTGTTACTGACTGTATCTCTACTGATGTTAATCCAGCTCCCTCGCACTGTCACTCAGTAACCCCTCCCCAGCACCCTGTGTTACTGACTGTGTCTCTGCTGATGTTAATCCAGCTCCCTCACAATGTCACTCAGTAACCCCTCCCCCAGCACCCTGAGTTACTGACTGGATCTCTACAGATGTTAATCCAGCTCCCTCACACTGTCACTCAGTAACCCCTCCCCAGCAGGCTGTGTTACTGACTGTATCTCTACTGATGTTAATCCAGCTCACTCACACTGTCACTCAGTAACCCCTCCCCCATCACCCTGTGTTACTGACTGTATCGCTACTGATGTTAATCCAGCTCCCTCACACTGTCACTCAGTAACCCCTCCCCCTGCACCCTCTGTTACTGACTGTATCTCTACTGAAGTTAATTCAGCTCCCTCACACTGTCACTCAGTAACCCGTCCCCCAGCACCCTTTGTTACTGACTGCATCTCTACTGATGTTAATCCAGCTCCCTCACACTGTCACTCAGTAACCCCTCCCCCAGCACCGTGTGTTACTGACTGTGTCTCTACTGGTGTTAATCCACTTCCCTCACACTGTCACTCAGTAACCCCTCCCCAGCACCCTGAGTTACTGACTGTATCTCGACTGGTGTTAACCCAGCTCCCTCTCACTGTCCCCAATAACCCCTCCCCCAGCACCCTGTGTTACTGACTGTATCTCTACTGATGTTAATCCAGCTCCCTCACACTGTCACTCAGTAACCCCTTCCCAGCACCCTGTGTTACTGACTGTATCTCTAGTGATGTTAATCCAGCTCCCTCTCACTGTCCCCAGTAATCCCTCCCCCAGCACCCTGTTTTACTGACTGTATCTCTGCTGATGTTAATCCAGCTCCCTCACACTGTCACTCAGTCACCCCTCCCCAAGCACCCTGTGTTACTGACTGTATCTCTACTGATGTTAATCCAGCTCCCTCACACTGTCACTCAGTAACCACTCCCCCATCCCCCTGTGTTACTGACTGTATCTCTACTGATCTTAATCCAGCTCCCTCAAACTGTCACTCAGTAACCTCTCCCCATCACCCTGTGTTACTGACTGTATCTCTACTGATGCTAATCCAGCTCCCTCACACTGTCACTCAGTAACCCCTCCCCCAGCACCCTGTGTTACTGACTGTACCTCTGCTGATCTTAATCCAGCTTCCTCACACTGTCACTCAGTAACCCCTCCCCCAGCACCCTGTGTTACTGACTGTATCTCTACTGATGTTAATCCAGCTCCCTCGCACTGTCATTCAGTAACCCCTCCCCAGCACCCTGTGTTACTGACTGTATCTCTACTGATGTTAATCCAGATCCCTCACACTGTCACTCAGTAACCCCTCCCCCAGCACCCTCTCTTACTGACTGTATCTCTACTGATGTTAATCCAGCTCCCTCGCACTGTCACTCAGTAAACCCTCCCCAGCACCCTGTGTTACTGACTGTATCTCTACTGATGTTAATTCAGCTCCCTCGCACTATCACTTAGTAACCCCTCCCCCAGCACCCAGTGTTACTGACTGCATCTCGACTGATGTTAATCCAGCTCCCTCACACGGTAACTCAGTAACCCCTCCCCAGCACGCTGAGTTACTGACTGTATCTCGACTGATGTTAATCCAGCTCCCTCACACTGTCACTCAGTAACCCCTCCCCCAGCCCCCTGTGTTACTGATTGTATCTCTACTGATGTTAATCCAGCTCCCTCAAACTGTCACTCACGAACCTCTCCCCAGCACGCTGAGTTACTGACTGTAACTCGACAGGTATTAATCTCGCTCCCTCTCGCTGTCCCCAGTAACCCCTCCCCCAACGCCCTGTGTTACTGACGGTATCTCTACTGATGTTATTCCAGCTCCCTCTCACTGTCCCCAATAACCCCTCCCCGAGCACCCTGTGTTACTGACTGTATCTCTACTGATGTTAATCCAGCTCCCTCGCACTGTCACTCAGTAACCCCTCCCCAGCACCCTGTGTTACTGACTGTGTCTCTGCTGATGTTAATCCAGCTCCCTCACACTGTCACTCAGTAACCCCTCCCCCAGCACCCTGAGTTACTGACTGGATCTCTACAGATGTTAATCCAGCTCCCTCACACTGTCACTCAGTAACCCCTCCCCAGCAGGCTGTGTTACTGACTGTATCTCTACTGATGTTAATCCAGCTCACTCACACTGTCACTCAGTAACCCCTCCCCCATCACCCTGTGTTACTGACTGTATCGCTACTGATGTTAATCCAGCTCCCTCACACTGTCACTCAGTAACCCGTCCCCCAGCACCCTGTGTTACTGACTGTATCTCGATTGATGTTAATCCAGCTCCCTCACACTGTCACTCAGTAACCCCTCCCCCTGCACCCTCTGTTACTGACTATATCTCTACTGATGTTAATCCAGCTCCCTCACACTGTCACTCAGTAACCCCTCCCCAGCACGCTGTGTTACTGACTGTATCTCTACTGATGTTAATTCAGCTCCCTCACACTGTCACTCAGTAACCCGTCCCCCAGCACCCTTTGTTACTGACTGCATCTCTACTGATGTTAATCCAGCTCCCTCACACTGTCACTCAGTAACCCCTCCCCCAGCACCGTGTGTTACTGACTGTGTCTCTACTGGTGTTAATCCACCTCCCTCACACTGTCACTCAGTAACCCCTCCCCAGCACCCTGAGTTACTGACTGTATCTCGACTGGTGTTAACCCAGCTCCCTCTCACTGTCCCCAATAACCCCTCCCCCAGCACCCTGTGTTACTGACTGTATCTCTACTGATGTTAATCCAGCTCCCTCACACTGTCACTCAGTAACCCCTTCCCAGCACCCTGTGTTACTGACTGTATCTCTAGTGATGTTAATCCAGCTCCCTCTCACTGTCCCCAGTAATCCCTCCCCCAGCACCCTGTTTTACTGAATGTATCTCTACTGATGTTAATCCAGCTCCCTCACACTGTCACTCAGTAACCCCTCCCCAAACACCCTGTGTTACTGACTGTTTCTCTACTGATGTTAATCCAGCTCCCTCACACTGTCACTCAGTAACCCCTCCCCCAGCCCCCTGTGTTACTGACTGTATCTCTACTGATGTTAATCCAGCTCCCTCACACTGTCACTCAGTAACCTCTCCCCATCACCCTGTGTTACTGACTGTATCTCTACTGATGCTAATCCAGCTCCCTCACACTGTCACTCAGTAACCCCTCCCCCAGCACCCTGTGTTACTGACTGTATCTCTACTGATGTTAATCCAGCTCCCTCGCACTGTCATTCAGTAACCCCTCCCCAGCACCCTGTGTTGCTGACTGTATCTCTGCTGATGTTAATCCAGATCCCTCACACTGTTACTCAGTAACCCCTCCCCCAGCACCCTGTGTTGCTGACTGTATCTCTACTGATGTTAATCCAGCTCCCTCGCACTGTCACTCAGTAACCCCTCCCCAGCACCCTGTGTTACTGACTGTATCTTTACTGATGTTAATCCAGCCCCCTCACACGGTCACTCAGTATTCCCTCCCCCAGCACTCTGTGTTACTGACTGTATCTCTGCTGATGTTAATCCAGCTCCCTCTCACTGTCACTCAGTATTCCCTCCCCCAGCACTCTGTGTTACTGACTGTATCTCTTCTGATGTTAATCCAGCTCCCTCACACTGTCACTCAGTAACCCCTCCCCCAGCGCCCTGTGTTACTGACTGCATCTCGACTGATGTTAATCCAGCTCCCTCACACTGTCACTCAGTAACCCCTCCCCCAGCACCCTGTGTTACTGACTGTATCTCTACTGATGTTAATCCAGCTCCCTCAGACTGTCACTCAGTAACCCCTCCCCCAGCACCCTGTGTTACTGACTGTATCTCTACTGATGTTAATCCAGCTCCCTCGCACTGTCATTCAGTAACCCCTCCCCAGCACCCTGTGTTACTGACTGTATCTCTACTGATGTTAATCCAGATACCTCACACTGTTACTCAGTAACCCCTCCCCCAGCACCCTGTGTTGCTGACTGTATCTCTACTGATATTAATCCAGCTCCCTCGCACTGTCACTCAGTAACACCTCCCCAGCACCCTGTGTTACTGACTGTATCTTTACTGATGTTAATCCAGCCCCCTCACACGGTCACTCAGTATTCCCTCCCCCAGCACTCTGTGTTACTGACTGTATCTCTGCTGATGTTAATCCAGCTCCCTCTCACTGTCACTCAGTATTCCCTCCCCCAGCACTCTGTGTTACTGACTGTATCTCTTCTGATGTTAATCCAGCTCCCTCACACTGTCACTCAGTAACCCCTCCCCCAGCGCCCTGTGTTACTGACTGCATCTCGACTGATGTTAATCCAGCTCCCTCACACTGTCACTCAGTAACCCCTCCCCCAGCACCCTGTGTTACTGACTGTATCTCTACTGATGTTAATCCAGCTCCCTCAGACTGTCACTCAGTAACCCCTCCCCCAGCACCCTGTGTTACTGACTGTATCTCTACTGATGTTAATCCAGCTCCCTCGCACTGTCATTCAGTAACCCCTCCCCAGCACCCTGTGTTACTGACTGTATCTCTACTGATGTTAATCCAGATACCTCACACTGTTACTCAGTAACCCCTCCCCCAGCACCCTGTGTTGCTGACTGTATCTCTACTGATATTAATCCAGCTCCCTCGCACTGTCACTCAGTAACACCTCCCCAGCACCCTGTGTTACTGACTGTATCTTTACTGATGTTAATCCAGCTCCCTCACACTGTCACTCAGTATTCCCTCCCCCAGCACTCTGTGTTACTGACTGTATCTCTGCTGATGTTAATCCAGCTCCCTCTCACTGTCACTCAGTATTCCCTCCCCCAGCACTCTGTGTTACTGACTGTATCTCTTCTGATGTTAATCCAGCTCCCTCACACTGTCACTCAGTAACCCCTCCCCCAGCGCCCTGTGTTACTGACTGCATCTCGACTGATGTTAATCCAGCTCCCTCACACTGTAACTCAGTAACCCCTCCCCAGCACGCTGAGTTACTGACTGTATCTCGACTGATGTTAATCCAGCTCCCTCACAATGTAACTCAGTAACCCCTCCCCCAGCACCCTGTGTTACTGTCTGTATCTCTACTGATGTTAATTCAGCTCCCTCGCACTATCACTCAGTAACCACTCCCCCAGCACCCAGTGTTACTGACTGTATCTCTACAGGTGTTCATCCAGCTCCCTCGCACTATCACTCAGTAACCCCTCCCCCAGCGCCCTGTGTTACTGACTGTATCTCGACTGATGTTAATCCAGCTCCCTCACACTGTCACTCAGTAACCCCTCCCCAGCGCCCTGTGTTACTGACTGCATCTCGACTGATGTTAATCCAGCTCCCTCACACTGTCATTCAGTAACCCCTCCCCCAGCACCCTGTGTTACTGATTGTATCTCTACTGATGTTAATCCAGCTCCCTCACACTGTCACTCAGTAACCCCTCCCACTGCACCCTCTGTTACTGACTGTATCTCTACTGATGTTAATCCAGCTCACTCACACTGTCACTCAGTAACCCCTCCCCAGCACGCTGTGTTACTGACTGTATCTCTACTGATGTTAATTCAGCTCCCTCACACTGTCACTCAGTAACCCGTCCCCCAGCACCCTTTGTTACTGACTGCATCTCTACTGATGTTAATCCAGCTCCCTCACACTGTCACTCAGTAACCCCTCCCCCAGCACCGTGTGTTACTGACTGTGTCTCTACTGGTGTTAATCCACCTCCCTCACACTGTCACTCAGTAACCCCTCCCCAGCACCCTGAGTTACTGACTGTATCTCGACTGGTGTTAGCCCAGCTCCCTCTCACTGTCCCCAATAACCCCTCCCCCAGCACCCTGTGTTACTGACTGTATCTCTACTGATGTTAATCCAGCTCCCTCACACTGTCACTCAGTAACCCCTTCCCAGCCCCCTGTGTTACTGACTGTATCTCTACTGATGTTAATCCAGCTCCCTCACACTGTCACTCAGTAACCTCTCCCCATCACCCTGTGTTACTGACTGTATCTCTACTGATGCTAATCCAGCTCCCTCACACTGTCACTCAGTAACCCCTCCCCCAGCACCCTGTGTTACTGACTGTACCTCTGCTGATCTTAATCCAGCTTCCTCACACTGTCACTCAGTAACCCCTCCCCCAGCACCCTGTGTTACTGACTGTATCTATACTGATGTTAATCCAGCTCCCTCGCACTGTCATTCAGTAACCCCTCCCCAGCACGCTGTGTTACTGACTGTATCTCTACTGATGTTAATCCAGATCCCTCACACTGTTACTCAGTATTCCCTCCCCCAGCACTCTGTGTTACTGACTGTATCTCTGCTGATGTTAATCCAGCTCCCTCTCACTGTCACTCAGTATTCCCTCCCCCAGCACTCTGTGTTACTGACTGTATCTCTTCTGATGTTAATCCAGCTCCCTCACACTGTCACTCAGTAACGCCTCCCCCAGCGCCCTGTGTTACTGACTGCATCTCGACTGATGTTAATCCAGCTCCCTCACACTGTCACTCAGTAACCCCTCCCCCAGCACCCTGTGTTACTGACTGTATCTCTACTGATGTTAATCCAGCTCCCTCACAGTCACTCAGTAACCTCTCCCCATCACGCTGTGTTACTGACTGTATCTCTGCTGATGCTAATCCAGCTCCCTCACACTGTCACTCAGTAACCCCTCCCCCAGCACCCTGTGTTACTGACTGTACCTCTGCTGATCTTAATCCAGCTCCCTCACACTGTCACTCAGTAACCCCTCCCCCAGCACCCTGTGTTACTGACTGTATCTCTACTGATATCAATCCAGCTCCCTCGCACTGTCACTCAGTAACCCCTCCCCAGCACCCTGTGTTACTGACTGTATCTTTACTGATGTTAATCCAGCACCCTCACACGGTCACTCAGTATTCCCTCCCCCAGCACTCTGTGTTACTGACTGTATCTCTGCTGATGTTAATCCAGCTCCCTCTCACTGTCACTCAGTATTCCCTCCCCCAGCACTCTGTGTTACTGACTGTATCTCTTCTGATGTTAATCCAGCTCCCTCACACTGTCACTCAGTAACCCCTCCCCCAGCGCCCTGTGTTACTGACTGCATCTCGACTGATGTTAATCCAGCTCCCTCACACTGTAACTCAGTAACCCCTCCCCCAGCACCCTGTGTTACTGTCTGTATCTCTACTGATGTTAATTCAGCTCCCTCGCACTATCACTCAGTAACCCCTCCCCCAGCACCCAGTGTTACTGACTGTATCTCTACAGGTGTTCATCCAGCTCCCTCGCACTATCACTCAGTAACCCCTCCCCCAGCGCCCTGTGTTACTGACTGTATCTCGACTGATGTTAATCCAGCTCCCTCACACTGTCACTCAGTAACCCCTCCCCAGCGCCCTGTGTTACTGACTGCATCTCGACTGATGTTAATCCAGCTCCCTCACACTGTCATTCAGTAACCCCTCCCCCAGCACCCTGTGTTACTGATTGTATCTCTACTGATGTTAATCCAGCTCCCTCACACTGTCACTCACTAACCCCTCCCCAGCACGCTGAGTTACTGACTGTATCTCGACTGGTATTAATCTAGCTCCCTCTCACTGTCCCCAGTAACCCCTCCCCCAGCGCCCTGTGTTACTGACTGTATCTCTACTGATGTTATTCCAGCTCCCTCTCACTGTCCCCAATAACCCCTCCCCGAGCACCCTGTGTTGCTGACTGTATCTCTACTGATGTTAATCCAGCTCCCTCGCACTGTCACTCAGTAACCCCTCCCCAGCACCCTGTGTTACTGACTGTGTCTCTGCTGATGTTAATCCAGCTCCCTCACACTGTCACTCAGTAACCCCTCCCCCAGCACCCTGAGTTACTGACTGTATCTCTACAGATGTTAATCCAGCTCCCTCACACTGTCACTCAGTAACCCCTCCCCAGCAGGCTTTGTTACTGACTGTATCTCTACTGATGTTAATCCAGCTCACTCACACTGTCACTCAGTAACCCCTCCCCCATCACCCTGTGTTACTGACTGTTTCGCTACTGATGTTAATCCACCTCCCTCACACTGTCACTCAGTAACCCGTCCCCCAGCACCCTCTGTTACTGACTGTATCTCTACTGATGTTAATCCAGCTCCCTCACACTGTCACTCAGTAACCCCTCCCCCTGCACCCTCTGTTACTGACTGTATCTCTACTGATGTTAATCCAGCTCCCTCACACTGTCACTCAGTAACCCCTCCCCCAGCACCCTGTGTTACTGACTGTAACTCTACAGGTATTCATCCAGCTCCCTCGCACTATCACTCAGTAACCCCTCCCCCAGCGCCCTGTGTTCCTGACTGTATCTCGACTGATGTTAATCCAGCTCCCTCACACTGTCACTCAGTAACCCCTCCCCAGCGCCCTGTGTTACTGACTGCATCTCAACTGATGTTAATCCAGCTCCCTCACACTGTCACTCAGTAACCCCTCCCCCAGCACCCTGTGTTACTGATTGTATCTCTACTGATGTTAATCCAGCTCCCTCACACTGTCACTCACTAACCCCTCCCCAGCACGTTGAGTTACTGACTGTATCTCGACTGGTATTAATCCAGCTCCCTCTCACTGTCCCCAGTAACCCCTCCCCCAGCGCCCTGTGTTGCTGACTGTATCTCTACTGATGTTATTCCAGCTCCCTCTCACTGTCCCCAATAAACCCTCCCCGAGCACCCTGTGTTACTGACTGTATCTCTACTGATGTTAATCCAGCTCCCTCGCACTGTCACTCAGTAACCCCTCCCCAGCACCCTGTGTTACTGACTGTGTCTCTGCTGATGTTAATCCAGCTCCCTCACACTGTCACTCAGTAACCCCTCCCCCAGCACCCTGAGTTACTGACTGTATCTCTACAGATGTTAATCCAGCTCCCTCACACTGTCACTCAGTAACCCCTCCCCAGCAGGCTGTGTTACTGACTGTATCTCTACTGATGTTAATCCAGCTCACTCACACTGTCACTCAGTAACCCCTCCCCCAGCACCCTGTGTTACTGACTGTAACTCTACAGGTGTTCATCCAGCTCCCTCGCACTATCACTCAGTAACCCCTCCCCCAGTGGTCGTAAATTAATTTAAATTAAGTAAAGGGAAGGTCATGCCAGGTGAGCCCAGCCCCGTGATATGTTCCTCTTGCTCTATGTGGGAATTCAGGGACACCGGTGCCCCTGATGACCACGTGTGCCAGAGATGCATCCATCTGCAGCTACTAGCAGACCGCATTGAGTCGCTGGAGCTGCGGGTGGATGGGTTCTTGAGCATTCACGATGCTGAGAGGGTCGTGGATAGCACGTTTAGTGAGTTGGTCACACCGCAGGGAAGGGCTGCACAGGAAGACAGGAAATGGGTGACCACCAGGCGGAGCAATAGAAGCAGGCAGGTAGTGCAGGAGACCCCTGTGACCATTCCCCTCTCAAACAAGTATACCGCTTTGGATACTGTTGGGGGGGATGACTCACCAGGGGAAGGCAGCAGCAGCCAACTTCCTGGCACTGGGGGTGCTCCTGCTGCCCAGGAAGGGGGGAAAAAGAGTGGGAGAGAAATAGTGGTAGGGGATTCTATAGTAAGGGGAACAGATAGGCGTTTCTGTGGCCGTAGACGTGAATCCAGGATCGTTTGTTGCCTCCCTGGTGCCAGGGTCAAGGATATCACTGAGCGGCTGCAGGGCATTCTGGAGGGGGAGGGTGAACACCCAGAGGTCGTGGTCCACATTGGTACCAACGACATAGGTAAAAAGAGGGATGAGGTCCTGCAGCAAGAATTTAAGGAGCTAGGTGAAGGATTAAAGAGCAGGACCTCAAAGGTTGTAATCTTTGGATTACTCCCCGTGCCACGTGCTGGTGGGTATAGGAATAGGAAGATAGAACAGATGAATGCGTGGCTAAAGGGATGGTGCAGGGGGGAGGGCTTTAGTTTCCTGGATCACTGGGTCTGCTTCTGGGAAAGGTGGGACTTGTACAAGTCGGACGGTTTACACCTGAACCAGAGGGGAACCAATATCCTTGCGGGGAGGTTTGCTAGCACTGCTGGGGGGGGTTTAAACTAACTTGGCAGGGGGATGGGGTACAGAGTGGAGCTATAGTAGGGGGTGATTTACAGCCAAATACAGAGGAAAAAACAAGTCAGCTGGGAAGGCAGAGCAAATATGTAAAGGCAAAAGGGAATATGGCAGGGCTGGAAGGCATTTATTTTAATGCAAGGAGTCTTGCAAATAAGGTGGATGAACTGAAGTTGTTGTTGAACACATGGGAGTACGATATTGTTGCTATCACAGAGACATGGTTGAGGGAGGGTCAGGACTGGCAGCTCAATATTCCGGGGTATAGAATCTTCAGGCGAGACAGAGGGGGGTGTAAAAGGGGAGGGGGTGTTGCAATATTAATTAAGGAGTCAATTACTGCTGTAAGGAGGGACGATATATTAGCGGGTTCCTCTAATGAGGCCATATGGGTAGAACTTAAAAACAAAAAGGGGGCAAGCACTTTGCTGGGAGTGTACTATAGGCCCCCAAACAGTCAGGGGGAGATAGAGGAACAGATATGTAGGCAAATCTCAGAGAAGTGCGAAAATAATAGGGTAATAATAGTGGGGGATTTCAACTTCCCCAATATAAATTGGGATAGTCAGAGTGTGAAAGGCTTAGAGGGTGCAGAATTCTTAAAGTGCATCCAGGAGAGCTTTTTGAGCCAACATGTAGAAAGTCCTACAAGAGAGGGGGCGGTACTGGACCTAATTCTGGGGAATGTAGCCGGGCAAGTGGTCGAAGTATCAGTAGGAGAGCATTTTGGCGACAGTGACCATAATTCGGTGAGATTTAAGGTGGTCATGGAAAAAGACAAAGACGGCCCGGAAATAAGGGTTCTAAATTGGGGGAAGGCCGATTTTAATATGATAAGGCAGGATCTGGCCAAAGTGGACTGGGAGCAGCTACTTATAGGAAAATCCACATCAAAACAGTGGGAGACTTTCAGAAGGGAAATAGAGAGAGTACAGCGCCAACATGTTCCTGTAAAGGTCAAGGGTGGGACCAACAAGCAAAGGGAACCTTGGATGACAAGGGATATACAAAAATGCATTAGAAATAAAAGGGGGGCTTTTGGCAGTTACAAAAGACTAAAGACGAAAGAAGCCCTAGAGGAGTATAAAAAGTGCAGGGGCATACTTAAAAAAGAAATTAGGAGGGCGAGGAGGGGCCATGAAATAACACTGGCGAGCAAAATAAAGGAAAATCCTAAGATGTTTTATAAGTATATTAAGGGCAAGAGGATAACCAGGGAAAGGGTAGGGCCCATTAGGGACCAAAGTGGCAATCTGTGTGTAGAGCCAGATGATGTAGGCGGGGTTTTAAATGAATTTTTTGCATCTGTGTTCACTATGGAGAAAGACGATGCAGACATAGAAATCGGGCAAGGGGACTGTGACATACTTGAACATATTAGCATCGAGAGGGAGGAGGTGCTAGCGGTTTTAGCAGGCCAAAAAGTGGATAAATCCCCAGGCCCGGACGAGATGTATCCCAGGCTGCTGTGGGAGGCAAAGGAGGAGATTGCAGGGGCTCTGACACAAATTTTCAGAACCTCTCTGGCCACAGGGGATGTACCAGAGGACTGGAGAACAGCTAATGTAGTACCATTATACAAGAAGGGTAGCAGGGATAAACCAGGGAATTACAGGCCAGTGAGCCTAACATCTGTGGTAGGGAAATTATTGGAAAACATTCTGAGGGACAAAATTAGTCTCCACTTGGAGAGGCAAGGATTAATCGGGGATAGTCAGCATGGCTTTGTCAAGGGTAAATCATGTCTGACAAATCTGATTGAATTTTTCGAGGGGGTGACTAGGGGGGTGGATGAGGGAAATGCTGTGGATGTGGTTTACATGGACTTCAGTAAAGCCTTTGACAAAGTCCCGCATAGGAGACTGGTCAAGAAGGTAAGAGCCCATGGGATCCAGGGTGCCTTGGCGCGTTGGATCCTAAACTGGCTGAGTGGCAGGAGGCAGAGGGTGATGGTCGAAGGTTGCTTTTGTGACTGGAAGCCTGTGTCCAGTGGGGTACCTCAGGGATCGGTGCTGGGTCCCTTGTTGTTTGTGATCTACATAAATGATTTGGATGAGAATGTAAAAGGTATGATCAGCAAGTTCGCAGATGACACGAAAATTGGTGGGGTGGTCAATTGCGAGGAGGAAAGCCTTAGGCTACAGGACGATATAAACGGGTTGGTCAGATGGGCGGAAAAGTGGCAAATGGAATTTAACCCTGAAAAGTGCGAGGTGATGCATTTTGGACGGACAAATAAGGCAAGGGAATACACAATGAGTGGTAGGACCCTAGGAAGTACAGAGGGTCAGAGGGACCTTGGTGTACATGTACATAGATCCCTGAAGGCAGCGGAACATGTAGATAAGGTGGTTAAAAAGGCATATGGGATACTTGCCTTCATTAGCCGAGGCATAGAATATAAGAGCAGGGAGGTTATGATGGAGCTGTACAAAACGCTGGTGAGGCCACAGCTGGAGTACTGTGTGCAGTTCTGGTCGCCTCACTATAGGAAGGATGTGGTTGCTTTGGAGAGGGTGCAGAGAAGATTCACCAGGATGCTACCTGGGATGGAGCGCCTCAGCTATGAAGAAAGACTAAACAGGCTGGGGTTGTTTTCCTTGGAGCAAAGAAGGCTGAGGGGGGACCTGATTGAGGTATACAAAATGATGAGGGGCATAGATAGGGTAGACAAAGAGGAACTTTTCCCCTTAGTAGGGGGGTCAATAACAAGGGGGCATAGATTCAGGGTAAGGGGCAGGAGATTTAGAGGGGATTTGAGGAGGAACTTTTTCACCCAGAGGGTGGTTGGAATGTGGAACTCAATGCCCAAAAGGGTGGTAGAGGCAGGAACCCTCACAACATTCAAGAAGCATTTGGATGAGCACTTGGAATGCCATTGCATACAAGGCTATGGACCAAATGCTGCAAAATGGGATTAGACTGGACAGGGATGGATGGGCGGTGCAGACACGATGGGCCGAAGGGCCTCTTTCTGTGCTGTAAAACTCTATGACTCTATGACTCTATGACACCCTGTGTTACTGACTGTATCTCTACTGATGTTAATCCAGCTCCCTCTCACTGTCCCGAATAACCCCTCCCCCAGCACCCTGTGTTACTGACTGTGTCTCTACTGATGTTAATCCAGCTCCCTCACACTGTCACTCAGTAACCCCTCCCCCAGCACCCTGTGTTACTGACTGTATCTCTACTGATGTTAATCCAGCTCCCTCACACTGTCACTCAGTAACCTCTCCCCATCACCCTGTGTTACTGACTGTATCTCTACTGATGTTAATCCAGCTCCCTCACACTGTCACTCAGTAACCCCTCCCCCAGCACCCTGTGTTACTGACTGTATCTCTACTGATGTTAATCCAGATCCCTCGCACTGTTACTCAGTAACCCCTCCCCCAGCACCCTGTGTTGCTGACTGTATCTCTACTGATGTTAATCCAGCTCCCTCACACTGTCACTCAGTAACCTCTCCCCATCACCCTGTGTTACTGACTGTATCTCTACTGATGCTAATCCAGCTCCCTCACACTGTCACTCAGTAACCGCTCCCCCAGCACCCTGTGTTACTGACTGTACCTCTACTGATCTTAATCCAGCTCCCTCACACTGTCGCTCAGTAACCCCTCCCCCAGCACCCTGTGTTACTGACTGTATCTCTACTGATGTTAATCCAGCTCCCTCGCACTGTCACTCAGTAACCCCTCCCCAGCACCCTGTGTTACTGACTGTATCTCTACTGATGTTAATCCAGATCCCTCACACTGTCACTCAGTAACCCCTCCCCAAGCACCCTGTGTTAATGACTGTATCTCTACTGATGTTAATCCAGCTCCCTCGCACTGTCACTCAGTAACCCCTCCCCAGCACCCTGTGTTACTGACTGTATCTTTACTGATGTTAATCCAGCCCTCTCACACGGTCACTCAGTAACCCCTCCCCCCAGCACCCTGTGTTACTGACTGTGTCTCTGCTGATGTTAATCCAGCTCCCTCACACTGTCACTCAGTATTCCCTCCCCCAGCACTCTGTGTTACTGACTGTATCTCTTCTGATGTTAATCCAGCTCCCTCACACTGTCACTCAGTAACCCATCCCCCAGCGCCCTGTGTTACTGACTGCATCTCGACTGATGTTAATCCAGCTCCGTCACACTGTAACTCAGTAACCCCTCCCCAGCACGCTGAGTTACTGACTGTATCTCGACTGATGTTAATCCAGCTCCCTCACACTGTAACTCAGTAACCCCTCCCCCAGCACCCTTTGTTACTGTCTGTATCTCTACTGATGTTAATTCAGCTCCCTCGCACTATCACTCAGTAACCCCTCCCCCAGCACCCAGTGTTACTGACTGTATCTCTACTGATGTTAATCCAGCTCCCTCACACTGTCACTCAGTAACCCCTCCCCCAGCACCCTGTGTTACTGACTGTATCTCTACAGGTGTTCATCCAGCTCTCTCGCACTATCACTCAGTAACCCCTCCCCCAGCGCCCTGTGTTACTGACTGTATCTAGACAGATGTTAATCCAGCTCCCTCACACTGTCACTCAGTAACCCCTTCCCCAGCACCCTGTGTTACTGATTGTATCTCTACTGATGTTAATCCAGCTCCCTCACACTGTCACTCACTAACCCCTCCCCAGCACGCTGAGTTACTGACTGTATCTCGACTGGTGTTAATCTAGCTCCCTCTCACTGTCCCCAGTAACCCGTCCCCCAGCGCCCTGTGTTACTGACTGTATCTCTACTGATGTTATTCCAGCTCCCTCTCACTGTCCCCAATAACCCCTCCCCGAGCACCCTGTGTTACTGACTGTATCTCTACTGATGTTAATCCAGCTCCCTCGCACTGTCACTCAGTAACCCCTCCCCAGCACCCTGTGTTACTGACTGTGTCTCTGCTGATGTTAATCCAGCTCCCTCACACTGTCACTCAGTAACCCCTCGCCCAGCACCCTGAGTTACTGACTGTATCTCTACAGATGCTAATCCAGCTCCCTCACACTGTCACTCAGTAACCCCTCCCCAGCAGGCTGTGTTACTGACTGTATCTCTACTGATGTTAATCCAGCTCACACACACTGTCACTCAGTAACCCCTCCCCCATCACCCTGTGTTACTGACTGTATCGCTACTGATGTTAATCCAGCTCCCTCACACTGTCACTCAGTAACCCCTCCCCCAGCACCCTGTGTTACTGACTGTATCTCTACTGATGTTAATCCAGCTCCCTCACACTGTCACTCAGTAACCCCTCCCCAGCGGGCTGTGTTACTGATTGTATCTCTACTGATGTTAATCCAGCTCACACACACTGTCTCTCAGTAACCCCTCCCCCATCACCCTGTGTTACTGACTGTATCGCTACTGATGTTAATCCAGCTCCCTCACACTGTCACTCAGTAACCCCTCCCCCAGCACCCTGTGTTACTGACTGTATCTCTACTGATGTTAATCCAGCTCCCTCATACTGTCACTCAGTAACCTCTCCCCATCACCCTGTGTTACTGACTGTATCTCTACTGATGTTAATCCAGCTCCCTCACACTGTCACTCAGTAACCCCTCCCCCAGCACCCTGTGTTACTGACTGTATCTCAACTGATGTTAATCCAGCTCCCTCACACTGTCACTCAGTAACCTCTCACCATCACCCTGTTTTACTGACTGTATCTCTACTGATGCTAATCCAGCTCCCTCACACTGTGACTCAGTAACCCCTCCCCCAGCACCCTGTGTTACTGACTGCACCTCTACTGATCTTAATCCAGCTCCCTCACACTGTCACTCAGTAACCCCTCCCCCAGCACCCTGTGTTACTGACTGTATCTCTACTGATGTTAATCCAGCTCCCTCGCACTGTCACTCAGTAACCCTCCCCAGCACCCTGTGTTACAGACTGTATCTCTACTGATGTTAATCCAGATCCCTCACACTGTCACTCAGTAACCCCTCCCCCAGCACCCTGTGTTACTGACTGTATCTCTACTGATGTTAATCCAGCTCCCTCGCACTGTCACTCAGTAATCCCTCCCCAGCACCCTGTGCTACTGACTGTATCTTTACTGATGTTAACCCAGCCCCCTCACACGGTCACTCAGTAACCCCTCCCCCCAGCACCCTGTGTTACTGACTGTATCTCTGCTGATGTTAACCCAGCTCCCTCACACTGTCACTCAGTATTCCCTCCCCCAGCACTCTGTGTTACTGACTGTATCTCTTCTGATGTTAATCCAGCTCCCTCTCACTGTCCCGAATAACCCCTCCCCCAGCACCCTGTGTTACTGATTGTATCTCTACTGATGTTAATCCAGCTCCCTCACACTGTCACTCACTAACCGCTCCCCAGCACGCTGAGTTACTGACTGTATCTCGACTGGTATTAATCTAGCTCCCTCTCACTGTCCCCAGTAACCCGTCCCCCAGCGCCCTGTGTTACTGACTGTATCTCGACTGATATTATTCCAGCTCCCTCTCACTGTCCCCAATAACCCCTCCCCGAGCACCCTGTGTTACTGACTGTATCTCTACTGATGTTAATCCAGCTCCCTCGCACTGTCACTCAGTAACCCCTCCCCAGCACCCTGTGTTACTGACTGTGTCTCTGCTGATGTTAATCCAGCTCCCTCACACTGTCACTCAGTAACCCCTCCCCCAGCACCCTGAGTTACTAACTGTATCTCTACAGATGTTAATCCAGCTTCCTCACACTGTCACTCAGTAACCCCTCCCCAGCAGGCTGTGTTACTGACTGTATCTCTACTGATGTTAATCCAGCTCACTCACACTGTCACTCAGTAACCCCTCCCCCATCACCCTGTGTTACTGACTGTATCGCTACTGATGTTAATCCAGCTCCCTCACACTGTCACTCTGCATCCCGTCCCCCAGCACCCTGTGTTACTGACTGTATCTCTACTGATGTTAATCCAGCTCCCTCACACTGTCACTCAGTAACCCCTCCCCCTGCACCCTCTGTTACTGACTGTATCTCTACTGATGTTAATCCAGCTCCCTCACACTGTCACTCAGTAACCCCTCCCCAGCACGCTGTGTTACTGGCTGTATCTCTACTGATGTTAATTCAGCTCCCTCACACTGTCACTCAGTAACCCGTCCCCCAGCACCCTGTGTTACTGACTGTATCTCTACTGATGTTAATCCAGCTCCCTCACACTGTCACTCAGTAACCCCTCCCCCAGCACCCTGTGTTACTGACTGTATCTCTACAGGTGTTCATCCAGCTCCCTCGCACTATCACTCAGTAACCCCTCCCCCAGCGCCCTGTGTTACTGACTGTATCTCTACTGATGTTAATCCAGCTCCCTCACACTGTCACTCAGTAACCCCTCCCCCAGCGCCCTGTGTTACTGACTGTATCGCTACTGATGTTAATCCAGCTCCCTCACACTGTCACTCAGTAACCCGTCCCCCAGCACCATGTGTTACTGACTGTATCTCTACTGATGTTAATCCAGCTCCCTCTCACTGTCACTCAGTAACCCCTCCCACAGCGCCCTGTGTTACTGACTGTATCTCTGCTGATGTTAATCCAGCTCCCTCACACTGTCACTCAGTAACCCCTCCCACAGCACCCTGTGTTACTGACTGTATCTCTACAGATGTTAATCCAGCTCCCTCACACTGTCACTCAGTAACCCCTCCCCCAGCGCCCTGTTTTACTGACTGTATCTCTACTGATTTTAATCCAGCTCCCTCACTCTGTCACTCAGTAACCCCTCGCCCAGCACCCTGTGTTACTGACTGCATCTCTACTGATGCTAATCCAGCTCCCTCACACTGTCACTCAGTAACCCCTCCCCCAGCGCCGTGTGTTACTGACTGTATCTCTGCTGATGTTGATCCAGCTCCCTCTCACTGTCCCCAGTAATCCCTCCCCCAGCACCCTGAGTTACTGACTGTATCTCGACTGGTGTTAAATCAGCTCCCTCACACTGTCACCAATAACCCCTCCCCCAGCACCCTGTGTTACTGACTGTATCTCTACTGATGTTAATCCAGCTCCCTCACACTGTCACTCAGTAACCCCTTCCCAGAACCCTGTGTTACTGACTATATCTCTAGTGATGTTAATCCAGCTCCCTCTCACTGTCCCCAGTCCCCTCCCCCAGCACTCTGTGTTACTGACTGTGTCTCTACTGATGTTAATCCAGCTCCCTCACATTGTCACTCAGTAACCCCTCCCCCAGCACCCTGTGTTACTGACTGTATCTCTACTGATGTTAATCCAGCTCCCTCACCCTGTCACTCAGTAACCTCTCCCCAACACCCTGTGTTACTGACTGTATCTCTACTGATGTTAATCCAGATCCCTCACACTGTCACTCAGTAACCCGTCCCCCAGCACCCTGTGTTACTGACTGTATCTCTGCTGATGTTAATCCAGCTCCCTCGCACTGTCACTCAGTAACCCCTCCCCAGCACCCTGTGTTACTGACTGTATCTTTACTGATGTTAATCCAGCCCCCTCACACGGTCACTCAGTAACCCCTCCCCCCAGCACCCTGTGTTACTGACTGTATCTCTGCTGATGTTAATCCAGCTCCCTCACACTGTCACTCAGTATTCCCTCCCCCAGCACTCTGTTTTACTGACTGTATCTCTTCTGATGTTAATCCAGCTCCCTCACACTGTAACTCAGTAACCCCTCCCCAGCACGCTGAGTTACTGACTGTATCTCGACTGGTATTAATCTAGCTCCCTCTCACTGTCCCCAGTAACCCCTCCCCCAGCGCCCTGTGTTACTGACTGTATCTCTACTGATGTTATTCCAGCTCGCTCTCACTGTCCCCAATAACCCCTCCCCGAGCACTCTGTGTTACTGATTGTATCTCTGCTGATGTTAATCCAGCTCCCTCGCACTGTCACTCAGTAACCCCTCCCCAGCACTCTGTGTTACTGACTGTGTCTCTGCTGATGTTAATCCAGCTCCCTCACACTGTCATTCAGTAGCCCCTCCCCCAGCACCCTGAGTTACTGACTGTATATCTACAGATGTTAATCCAGCTCCCTCACACTGTCACTCAGTAACCCCTCCCCAGCAGGCTGTGTTACTGACTGTATCACGACTGATGTTAATCCAGCTCACTCACACTGTCACTCAGTAACCCCTCCCCGATCACCCTGTGTTACTGACTGTATCTCTACTGATGTTAATCCAGCTCCCTCACACTGACATTCAGTAACCCGTCCCCCAGCACCCTGTGTTACTGACTGTATCTCTACTGATGTTAATCCAGCTCCCTCACACTGTCACTCAGTAACCCCTCCCCAGCACGCTGTGTTACTGACTGTATCTCTACTGATGTTAATCCAGCTCCCTCACACTGTCACTCAGTAACCCCTCCCCCAGCACCCTGTGTTACTGACTGTATCTCTACAGCTGTTCATCCAGCTCCCTCGCACTATCACTCAGTAACCCCTCCCCCAGCGCCCTGTGCTACTGACTGTATCTCTACTGATGTTAATCCAGCTCCCTCGCACAGTCACTCAGTAACCCCTCCCCCAGCGCCCTGTGTTACTGACTGTATCACTACTGATGTTAATCCAGCTCCCTCACACTGTCACTCAGTAACCCGTCCCCCAGCACCCTGTGTTACAGACTGTATCTCGACTGATGTTAATCCAGCTCCCTCTCACTCTCACTCAGTAACCCCTCCAACAGCGCCCTGTGTTACTGACTGTATCTCTGCTGATGTTAATCCAGCTCCCTCACACTGTCACTCAGTAACCCCTCCCCCAGCACCCTGTGTTACTGACTGTATCTCTACCGATGTTAATCCAGCTCCCTCACACTGTCACTCAGTAACCCCTCCCCAGCACCCTGAGTTACTGACTGTATCTCTGCTGATGTTAATCCAGCTCCCTCTCACTGTCCCCAGTAATCCCTCCCCCAGCACCCTGAGTTACTGACTGTATCTCGACTGGTGTTAAACCAGCTCCCTCTCACTGTCCCCAATAACCCCTCCCCCAGCACCCTGTGTTACTGACTGTGTCTCTACTGATGTTAATCCAGCTCCCTCACACTGTCACTCAGTAACCCCTTCCCAGAACCCTGTGTTACTGACTCTATCTCTAGTGATGTTAATCCAGCTCCCTCTCACTGTCCCCAATAACCCCTCCCCCAGCACCCTGTGTTACTGACTGTGTCTCTACTGATGTTAATCCAGCTCCCTCACACTGTCACTCAGTAACCCCTCCCCAAGCACCCTGTGTTACTGACTGTATCTCTACTGATGTTAATCCAACTCCCTCACACGGTCACTCAGTAACCCCTCCCCCAGCACCCTGTTTTACTGACTGTATCTCTACTGATGTTAATCCAGCTCCCTCACACTGTCACTCAGTAACCCCTCCCCCAGCACCCTGTGTGACTGACTGTACCTCTACTGATCTTAATCCAGCTCCCTCACACTGTCACTCAGTAACCCCTCCCCCAGCACCCTGTGTTACTGACTGTATCTCTACTGATGTTAATCCAGCTCCCTCACACTGTAACTCAGTAACCCCTCCCCAGCACGCTGAGTTACTGACTGTATCTCGACTGATGTTAATCCAGCTCCCTCACACTGTAACTCAGTAATCCCTCCCCCAGCACCCTGTGTTACTGTCTGTATCTCTACTGATGTTAATCCAGCTCCGTCACACTGTCACTCAGTAACCCCTCCCCCAGCGCCGTGTGTTACTGACTGTATCTCTGCTGATGTTAACCCAGCTCCCTCTCACTGTCCCCAGTAATCCCTCCCCCAGCACCCTGTTTTACTGACTGTATCTCTACTGATGTTAATCCAGCTCCCTCACACAGGCACTCAGTAACCCCTCCCCCAGCACCCTGTGTTACTGACTGTATCTCTACTGATGTTAATACAACTCCCTCACACTGTCACTCAGTAACCCCTCCCCCAGCACCCTGTGTTACTGACTGTATCTCTACTGATGTTAATCCAGCTCCCTCACACTGTCACTCAGTAACCCCTCCCCCAGCACCCTGTGTTACTGACTGTACCTCTACTGATCTTAATCCAGCTCCCTCACACTGTCACTCAGTAACCCCTCCCCCAGCACCCTGTGTTACTGACTGTATCTCTACTGATGTTAATCCAGCTCCCTCACACTGTCACTCAGTAACCCCTCCCCCAGCACCCTGTGTTACTGACTGTACCTCTACTGATCGTAATCCAGCTCCCTCACACTGTCACTCAGTAACCCCTCCCCCAGCACCCTGTGTTACTGACTGTATCTCTACAGGTGTTCATCCAGCTCCCTCGCACTATCACTCAGTAACCCCTCCCCCAGCGCCCTGTGTTACTGACTGTATGTCTACTGATCTTAATCCAGCTCCCTCACACTGTCACTCAGTAACACCTCCCCCAGCGCCCTGTGTTACTGACTGCATCTCGACTGATGTTAATCCAGCTCCCTCACACTGTCACTCAGTAACCCCTCCCCCAGCACCCTGTGTTACTGATTGTATCTCTACTGATGTTAATCCAGCTCCCTCACACTGTCACTCACTAACCCCTCCCCAACACGCTGAGTTACTGACTGTATTTCGACTGGTATTAATCTTGCTCCCTCTCACTGTCCCCAGTAACCCCTCCCCCAGCGCCCTGTGTTACTGACTCTATCTCTACTGATGTTAATCCAGCTCCCTCGCACTGTCACTCAGTAACCCCTCCCCAGCACCCTGTGTTACTGACTGTATCTCTACTGATGTTAATCCAGCTCCCTCACACTGTCACTCAGTAAACCCTCCCCCAGCACCCTGAGTTACTTACTGTATCTCTACAGATGTTAATCAAGCTCCCTCTCACTGTCCCCAATAACCCCTCCCCCAGCACCCTGTGTTACTGACTGTATCTCTACTGATGTTAATCCAGCTCCCTCTCACTGTCCCCAATAACCCCTCCCCCAGCACCCTGTCTTACTGACTGTATCTCTGCTGATGTTAATCCAACTCCCTCGCACTGTCACTCAGCAACCCCTTCCCAGCACCCTGTGTTACTGACCCTATCTCTACTGATGTTAATCCAGCTCCCACACACTGTCACTCAGTAACCCCTCCCCAGAAACCCTGTGTTACTGACCGTATCTCTACTGATGTTAATCCAGCTCCCTCTCACTTTCCCCAATAACCCCTCCCCCAGCACCCTGTGTTACTGACTTTATCTCTACTGATGTTATTCCAACTCCCTCGCACTGTCACTCAGTAACCCCTTCCCAACACCCTGTGTTACTGACTGTATCTCTACTGATGTTAATCCAGCTCCCTCACACTGTCACTCAGTAACCCCTTCCCAGCACCCTGTGTTACTGACTGTATCTCTACTGATGTTAATCCAGCTCCCTCACACTGTCACTCAGTAACCCCTCCCCCAGCACCCTGTGTTACTGACTGTGTCTCTACTGGTGTTAATCCACATCCCTCACACTGTCACTCAGTAACCCCTCCCCAGCACCCTGAGTTACTGACTGTATCTCGACTGGTGTTAACCCAGCTCCCTCTCACTGTCCCCAATAACCCCTCCCCCAGCACCCTGTGTTACTGACTGTATCTCTACTGATGTTAATCCAGCTCCCTCACACTGTCACTCAGTAACCCCTTCCCAGCACCCTGTGTTACTGACTGTATCTCTAGTGATGTTAATCCAGCTCCCTCTCACTGTCCCCAGTAATCCCTCCCCCAGCACCCTGTTTTACTGACTGTATCTCTACTGATGTTAATCCAGCACCCTCACACTGTCACTCAGTAACCCCTCCCCAGGCACCCTGTGTTACTGACTGTATCTCTACTGATGTTAATCCAACTCCCTCACACTGTCTCTCAGTAACCCCTCCCCCAGCACCCTGTGTTACTGACTGTATCTCTACTGATGTTCATCCAGCTCCCTCACACGGTCACTCAGTAACCTCTCCCCCAAGCACCTTGTGTTACTGACTGTATCTCTGCTGATGCTAATCCAGCTCCCTCACACTGTCACTCAGTATTCCCTCCCCCAGCACTCTGTGTTACTGACTGTGTCTCTTCTGATGTTAATCCAGCTCCCTCACACTGTCACTCAGTAACCCCTCCCCCAGCGCCCTGTGTTACTGACTGCATCTCGACTGATGTTAATCCAGCTCCCTCACACTGTCACTCAGTAACCCCTCCCCAGCACCCTGTGTTACTGACTGTATCTCTACTGATGTTAATCCAGCTCCCTCATGCTGTCACTCAGTAACCCCTCTCCCAGCACCCGGTGTTACTGACTGTATCTCTACTGATATTAATCCAGTTCCCTCGCACTGTCACTCAGTAACCCCTCCCCAGCACCCTGTGTTACTGACTGTATCTCTACTGATCTTAATCCAGCTCCCTCACACTGTCACTCAGTAACCCCTCCCCCAGCACCCTGTGTTGCTGACTGTATCTCTACTGATGTTAATCCAGCTCCTTCACACTGTCACTCAATAACCCCTCCCCAGCACCCTGTGTTACTGACTGTATCTCTACTGATGTTAATCCAGCTGCCTCACACTGTCACTCAGTAACCCCTCCCCCAGCACCCTGTGTTACTGACTGTATCTCTACTGATGTTAATCCAGCTCCCTCGCACTGTCACTCAGTAACCCCTCCCCAGCACCCTGTGTTACTGACTGTATCTTTACTGATGTTAATCCAGCCCCCTCACACGGTCACTCAGTAACCCCTCCCCCAAGCACCTTGTGTTACTGACTGTATCTCTGCTGATGTTAATCCAGCTCCCTCACACTGTCACTCAGTAACCCCTCCCCCAGCACCCTGTGTTACTGACTGTATCTCTACTGATGTTAATCCAGCTCCCTCACACTGTCACTCAGGAACCTCTCCCCATCACCCTGTGTTACTGACTGTATCTCTACTGATGTTAATCCAGCTCCCTCACACTGTCACTCAGTAACCCCTCCCCCAGCACCCTGTGTTACTGACTGTATCTCTACTGATGTTAATCCAGCTCCCTCATGCTGTCAATCAGTAACCCCTCTCCCAGCACCCGGTGTTACTGACTGTATCTCTACTGATGTTAATCCAGTTGCCTCGCACTGTCACTCAGTAACCCCTCCCCAGCACCCTGTGTTACTGACTGTATCTCTACTGATGTTAATCCAGCTCCCTCACACTGTCACTCAGTATCCCCTCCCCCAGCGCCCTGTGTTACTGACTGTATCTCTACTGATGTTAATCCAGCTCCCTCACACTGTCACTCAGTAACCCCTCCCCCAGCGCCCTCTGTTACTGACTGTATCTCTACTGGTGTTAATCCAGCTCCCTTACACTGTCACTCAGTAACCCCTCCCCCAGCACCCTGTGTTCCTGACTGTATCTCTACTGATGTTAATCCAGCTCCCTCATACTGTCACTCAGTAACCCCTTCCCAGCACCCTGTGTTACTGACTGTATCTCTACTGATGTTAATCCAGCTCCCTCACACTGTCACTCAGTAACCCCTCCCCAGCACCCTGAGTTACTGACTGTATCTCGACTGGTGTTAACCCAGCTCCCTCTCACTGTCCCCAATAACCCCTCCCCCAGCACCCTGTGTTACTGACTGTATCTCTACTGATGTTAATCCAGCTCCCTCACACTGTCACTCAGTAACCCCTTCCCAGCACCCTGTGTTACTGATTGTATCTCTAGTGATGTTAATCCAGCTCCCTCACACTGTCACTCAGAAACCCCTCCCCCAGCACCCTGTGTTATTGCCTGTATCTCTCGTGATGTTAATCCAGCTCCTTCGCACTGTCACTCAGTAACCCATCCCCCAGCGCCCTGTGTTACTGACTGTATCTCTACTGATGTTAATCCAGCTCCCTCTGACTGTCACTCAGTAACACCTCCCCAGCACCCTGTGTTACTGACTGTATATCTTGTGATGTTAATCCAGCTCCCTCTCACTGTCCCCAGTAATCCCTCCCCCAGCGCCCTGTGTTACTGACTGTAACTCTACTGATGTTAATCCAGCTCCCTCGCACTGTCACTCAGTAACCCCTCCCCAGCACCCTGTGTTACTGAGTGTATCTTTACTGAGGTTAATCCAGCTCCTTCGCACTGTCACTCAGTAACCCATCCCCCAGCGCCCTGTGTTACTGACTGTATCTCTGCTGATGTTAATCCAGCTCCCTCACACTGTCACTCAGTAACCCCTCCCCCAGCACCCTGTGTTACTGACTGTATCTCTAGTGATGTTAATCCAGCTCCCTCTCACTGTCCCCAGTAATCCCTCCCCCAGCACCCTGTGTTACTGACTGTATCTCTACTGATGTTAATCCAGCTCCCTCGCACTGTCACTCAGTAACCCCTCCCCAGCACCCTGTGTTCCTGACTGTATCTTTACTGATGTTAATCCAGCTCCCTCGCACTACCACTCAGTAAAACCCTCCCCCAGCGCCCTGTGTTACTGACTGTATCTCTACTAATGTTAATCCAGCTCCCTCACACTATCACTCAGTAACCCCTCCCCCAGCACCCTGTGTTACTGACTGTATCTCTACTGGTGTTAATCCAGCTCCCTCACACTGTCGCTCAGTAACCCCTCCCCCAGCGCACTGTGTTACTGACTGTATCTCTACTGATGTTAATCCAGCTCCCTCACACTGTCACTCAGTAAGCCCTCCCCCAGCGCCTTGTGTTACTGACTATATCTCAACTGATGTTGATCCAGCTCCCTCTCACTGTCCCCAATAACCCCTCCCCCAGCGCCCTGTTTTACTGACTATATCTCTACTGATGTTAATCCTGCTCCCTCACACTGTCACTCAGTAACCCCTCCCGCAGCGCCCTGTTTAATTGACTGTATCTCGACTGATGTTAATCCAGCTCCCTCACACTGTCACTCAGAAACCCCTCCCCCAGCACCCTGTGTTACTGACTGTATCTCTAGTGATGTTAATCCAGCTCCCTCACACTGTCACTCAGAAACCCCCCACCCAGCACCCTGTGTTACTGACTGTATCTCTACTGATGTTAATCCAGTTTCCTCACACTGTCACTCAGTAACCCCTCCCCCAGCACCCTGTGTTACTGACAGTATCTCTACTGATGTTAATCCAGCTCCCTCACACTGTCACTCAATAATCTCTCCCCCAGCACCCTGTGTTACTGACTGTTTCTCTACTGATGTTAATCCAGCTCCCTTACACTGTCACTCAGTAACCCCTTCCCCAGCACCCTGAGTTACTGACTGTATCACTCCTGATGTTAATCCAGCTCCCTCTCACTGTCCCCAATAACCCCTCCCCCAGAACCCTCTGTTACTGACTGTATCTCTACTGATGTTAATCCAGCTCCCTCTCACTGTCACTCAGTAACACCTCCCCAGCACCCTATGTTACTGACTGTATCTCTACTGATGTTAATCCAGCTCCCTCGCACTGTCACTCAGTAACACCTCCCCAGCACCCTGTGTTACTGAGTGTATCTTTACTGATGTTAATCCAGCTCCCTCGCACTGTCACTCAGTAACCCCTCCCCCAGCGCCCTGTGTTACTGACTGTATCTCTACTGATGTAAATCCAGCTCCCTCACACTGTCACTCAGTAACCCCTCCCCCAGCACCCTGTGTTACTGACTGTATCTCTAGTGATGTTAATCCAGCTCCCTCTCACTGTCCCCAGTAATCCCTCCCCCAGCACCCTCTGTTACTGACTGTATCTCTGCTGATGTTAATCCAGCTCCCTCGCACTGTCACTCAGTCACCCCTCCCCAGCACCCTGTGTTACTTACTGTATCTTTACTGATGTTAATCCAGCTCCCTCGCACTACCACTGAGTAAACCCCTCCCCCAGCGCCCTGTGTTACTGACTGTATCTCTACTGATGTTAATCCAGCTCCCTCACACTATCACTCAGGAACCCCTCCCCCAGCACCCTGTGTTACTGACTGCATCTCTACTGATGTTAATCCAGCTCCCTCACACTATCACTCAGTAACCCCTCCCCCAGCGCCCTGTGTTACTGACTGTATCTCTACTGATGTTAATCCAGCTCCCTTACACTGTCACTCAGTAACCCCTCCCCCAGAGCCCTGTGTTACTGACTGTATCTCTACTGGTGTTAATCCAGCTCCCTCACACTGTCACTCAGTAACCCCTCCCCCAGAGCCCTGTGTTACTGATTGTATCTCAACTGATGTTAATCCAGCTCCCTCTCACTGTCCCCAATAACCCCTCCCCCAGCGCCCTGTTTTACTGACTATATCACTACTGATGTTAATCCAGCTCCCTCACACTGTCACTCAGTAACCCCTCCTGCAGCGCCCTGTTTACTGACTGTATATCTACTGATGTTAATCCAGCTCCCTCACACTGTCACTCAGTAAACCCTCCCCAGCACCCTGTGTTACTGACTGTATCTCTACTAGTGTGAATCCAGCTCCATTACATTGTCACTCAGTAACCCCTCCCCCAGCACTCTGTGTTACTGACTGTATCTCTACTGATGTTAATCCAGCTCCCTCACACTATCACTCAGTAACCCCTCCCCCATTGGACTGTGTTACTGAATGTATCCCTACTGATGTTAATCCAGCTCCCTCACACTGTCACTCAGTAACCCCTCCCCCAGCACGCTGTGTTGCTGACTGTATCTCGACTGATGTCAATCCAGCTCCCTCACACTGTCACTCAGTAACCCCTCCCCAGCACCCTGTGTTACTGACTGTATCTCTACTGATGTTAATCCAGCTCCCTCACACTGTCACTCAGTAACCCCTCCCCCAGCACCCTGTGTTACTGACTGTATCTCTACTGATGTTAATCCAGCTCCCTCACGCTATCACTCAGGAGCCGCTCCCCCATTGCCCTGTGTTACTGTCTGTATCTCTACTGATGTTAATCCAACTCCCTCACACTGTCACTCTGTAACCCCTCCCCAGCGCCCTGTGTTACTGACTGTATCTCTACTGATGTTAATCCAGTTTCCTCACACTTTTACTCAGTAACCCCTCCCCCAGCACCCTCTGTTACTGACTGTTTCTCTGCTGATGTTAATCCAGCTCCCTCACACTGTCACTCAGTAACCCCTCCCCCAGCGCCCTGTGTTACTGACTGTATCTCTACTGATGTTAATCCAGATCTCTCACACTGTCACTCAGTATCCCCTTCCCAGCACCCTGTGTTACTGACTGTATCTCGACTGATGTTAATCCAGCTCCCTCACACTGTCACTCAGTAACCCCTCCCCCAGCACCGTGTTACTGACTGTATCTCTACTGATGTTAATCCAGCTCCCTCACACTGTCACTGAGTAACCCCTCCCCCAGCACCCTGTTTTACTGACAGTTTCTCTACTGATGTTAATCCAGCTCCCTCACACTGTCATTCAGTAACCCCTCCCCAGCACCCTGTGTTACTGACTGCATCTCTACAGGTGTTCATCCAGCTCCCTCGCACTGTCACTCAGTAACCCCTCACCCAGCACACTGTGTTACTGACTGTATCTCTATTGATGTTAATCGAGCTCCCTCACACTGTCACTCAGTAACCCCTCCCCCATCGATCTGTGTTACTGACTGTATCTCTACTCATGTTAATCCAACTCCCTCACACTGTCACTCTGTAACCCCTCCCCCAGCGCCCTGTGTTACTGACTGTATCTCTGCTGATGTTAATCCAGCTCCCTCACACTGTCACTCAGTAACCCCTCCCCCAGGACCCTGTGTTACTGACTGTATCTCTACTGATGTTAATCCAGCTCCCTCAAACTGTCACTCAGTAACCACTCCCCAGCGCCCTGTGTTACTGAATGTATCTCTACTGATGTTAATCCAGATCCCTCACACTGTCACTCAGTAACCCCTCCCCCAGCGCCCTGTGTTACTGACTGTATCTCTACTGATGATAATCCAGCTTCCTCACACTGTCACTCAGTAACCCCTCCCCCACCACCCTGTGTTGCTGACTGTATCTCTACTGATGTTAATCCAGCTCCCTCACAATGTCACTCAGTAACCCCTCCCCCAGCACCCTGTGTTACTGACTGTATCTCTACTGATGTTAATCCAGTTCGCTCACACTGTCACTCAGTAACCCCTCCCCCAGCACCCTGTGTTACTGACTGTATCTCTACTGGTGTTAATCCAGCTCCCTCACACTGTCGCTCAGTAACCCCTCCCCCAGCGCCCTGTGTTACTGACTGTATCTCTACTGATGTTAATCCAGCTCCCTCACACTGTCACTCAGTAACCCCTCCCCCAGCGCCCTGTGTTACTGACTGTATCTCAACTGATGTTGATCCAGCTCCCTCTCACTGTCCCCAATAACCCCTCCCCCAGCGCCCTGTTTTACTGACTATATCACTACTGATGTTAATCCTGCTCCCTCACACTGTCACTCAGTAACCACTCCCGCAGCGCCCTGTTTAATTGACTGTATCTCGACTGATGTTAATCCAGCTCCCTCACACTGTCACTCAGAAACCCCTCCCCCAGCACCCTGTGTTACTGACTGTATCTCTAGTGATGTTAATCCAGCTCCCTCACACTGTCACTCAGAAACCCCCCACCCAGCACCCTGTGTTACTGACTGTATCTCTACTGATGTTAATCCAGTTTCCTCACACTGTCACTCAGTAACCCCTCCCCCAGCACCCTGTGTTACTGACTGTATCTCTACTGATGTTAATCCAGCTCCCTCACACTGTCACTCAGTAACCCCTCCCCCAGCACCCTGTGTTACTGACTGTATCTCTGCTGATGTTAATCCAGCTCCCTCACACTGTCACTCAGTAATCTCTCCCCCAGCACCCTGTGTTACTGACTGTATCTCTACTGATGTTAATCCAGCTCACTCACGCTATCACTCAGTAGCCCCTCCCCCATTGCCCTGTGTTACTGACTGTATCTCTACTCATGTTAATCCAACTCCCTCACACTGTCACTCTGTAACCCCTCCCCCAGCGCCCTGTGTTACTGACTGTATCTCTACTGATGTTAATCCAGTTTCCTCACACTTTTACTCAGTAACCCCTCCCCCAGCACCCTCTGCTACTGACTGTTTCTCTACTGATGTTAAACCAGCTCCCTCACACTGTCACTCACTAACCCCTCCCCCAGCGCCCTGTGTTACTGACTGTATCTCTACTGATGTTAATCCAGATCCCTCACACTGTCACTCAGTATCCCCTTCCCAGCACCCTGTGTTACTGACTGTATCTCGACTGATGTTAATCCAGCTCCCTCACACTGTCACTCAGTAACCCCTCCCCCAGCACCGTGTTACTGACTGTATCTCTACTGATGTTAATCCAGCTCCCTCACACTGTCACTGAGTAACCCCTCCCCCAGCACCCTGTTTTACTGACAGTTTCTCTACTGATGTTAATCCAGCTCCCTCACACTGTCATTGAGTAACCCCTCCCCAGCACCCTGTGTTACTGACTGCATCTCTACAGGTGTTCATCCAGCTCCCTCGCACTGTCACTCAGTAACCCCTCACCCAGCACACTGTGTTACTGACTGTATCTCTATTGATGTTAATCGAGCTCCCTCACACTGTCACTCAGTAACCCCTCCCCCATCGCCCTGTGTTACTGACTGTATCTCTACTCATGTTAATCCAACTCCCTCACACTGTCACTCTGTAACCCCTCCCCCAGCGCCCTGTGTTACTGACTGTATCTCTGCTGATGTTAATCCAGCTCCCTCACACTGTCACTCAGTAACCCCTCCCCCAGCACCCTGTGTTACTGACTGTATCTCTACTGATGTTAATCCAGCTCCCTCAAACTGTCACTCAGTAACCACTCCCCAGCGCCCTGTGTTACTGAATGTATCTCTACTGATGTTAATCCAGATCCCTCACACTGTCACTCAGTAACCCCTCCCCCAGCGCCCTGTGTTACTGACTGTATCTCTACTGATGATAATCCAGCTTCCTCACACTGTCACTCAGTAACCCCTCCCCCACCACCCTGTGTTGCTGACTGTATCTCTACTGATGTTAATCCAGCTCCCTCACACTGTCACTCAGTAACCCCTCCCCCAGCACCCTGTGTTACTGACTGTATCTCTACTGATGTTAATCCAGATCGCTCACACTGTCACTCAGTAACCCCTCCCCCAGCACCCTGTGTTACTGACTGTATCTCTACTGGTGTTAATCCAGCTCCCTCACACTGTCGCTCAGTAACCCCTCCCCCAGCGCCCTGTGTTACTGACTGTAGCTCTACTGATGTTAATCCAGCTCCCTCACACTGTCACTCAGTAACCCCTCCCACAGCGCCCTGTGTTACTGACTGTATCTCAACTGATGTTGATCCAGCTCCCTCTCACTGTCCCCAATAACCCCTCCCCCAGCGCCCTGTTTTACTGACTATATCTCTACTGATGTTAATCCTGCACCCTCACACTGTCACTCAGTAACCCCTCCCGCAGCGCCCTGTTTAATTGACTGTATCTCGACTGATGTTAATCCAGCTCCCTCACACTGTCGCTCAGAAACCGCTCCCCCAGCACCCTGTGTTACTGACTGTATCTCTAGTGATGTTAATCCAGCTCCCTCACACTGTCACTCAGTAACCCCTCCCCCAGCACCCTGTGTTACTGACTGTATCTCTACTGATGTTAATCCAGCTCCCTCACACTGTCACTCAGTAACCCCTCCCCCAGCACCCTGTGTTACTGACTGTATCTCTACTGATGTTAATCCAGCTCCCTCACACTGTCACTCAGTAATCTCTCCCCCAGCACCCTGTGTTACTGACTGTTTCTCTACTCATGTTAATCCAGCTCCCTCACACTGTCACTCAGTAACCCCTCCCCCAGCACCCTGTGTTACTGACTGTTTCTCGACTGATGTTAATCCAGCTCCCTTACACTGTCACTCAGTAACCCCTTCCCCAGCACCCAGAGTTACTGACTGTATCTCTCCTGATGTTAATCCAGCTCCCTCTCATTGTCCCCAATAACCCCTCCCCCAGAACCCTCTGTTACTGACTGTATCTCTACTGATGTTAATCCAGCTCCCTCTCACTGTCACTCAGTAACACCTCCCCCAGCACCCTATGTTACTGACTGTATCTCTACTGATGTTAATCCAGCTCCCTCGCACTGTCACTCAGTAACACCTCCCCAGCACCCTGTGTTACTGAGTGTATCTTTACTGATGTTAATCCAGCTCCCTCGCACTGTCACTCAGTAACCCCTCCCCCAGCGCCCTGTGTTACTGACAGTATCTCTACTGATGTAAATCCAGCTCCCTCACACTGTCACTCAGTAACCCCTCCCCCAGCACCCTGTGTTACTGACTGTATCTCTAGTGATGTTAATCTAGCTCCCTCTCACTGTCCCCAGTAATCCCTCCCCCAGCACCCTCTGTTACTGACTGTATCTCTACTGATGTTAATCCAGCTCCCTCGCACTGTCACTCAGTAACCCCTCCCCAGCACCCTGTGTTACTGACTGTATCTTTACTGATGTTAATCCAGCTCCCTCGCACTACCACTGAGTAAACCCCTCCCCCAGCGCCCTGTGTTACTGACTGTATCTCTACTGATGTTAATCCAGCTCCCTTACACTGTCACTCAGTAACCCCTCCCCCAGAGCCCTGTGTTACTGACTGTATCTCTACTGATGTTAATCCAGCTCCCTCACACTATCACTCAGTAACCCCTCCCCCAGCGCCCTGTGTTACTGACTGTATCTCTACTGATGTTAATCCAGCTCCCTCACACTATCACTCAGTAACCCCTCCCCCAGCGCCCTGTGTTACTGACTGTATCTCTACTGATGTTAATCCAGCTCCCTCACACTGTCACTCAGTAACCCCTCCCCCAGAGCCCTGTGTTACTGACTGTATCTCTACTGGTGTTAATCCAGCTCCCTCACACTGTCACTCAGTAACCCCTCCCCCAGAGCCCTGTGTTACTGATTGTATCTCAACTGATGTTAATCCAGCTCCCTCTCACTGTCCCCAATAACCCCTCCCCCAGCGCCCTGTTTTACTGACTATATCACTACTGATGTTAATCCAGCTCCCTCACACTGTCACTCATTAAACCCTCCCCAGCACCCTGTGTTACTGACTGTATCTCTACTGGTGTTAATCCAGCTCCATTACATTGTCACTCAGTAACCTCTCCCCCAGCACACTGTGTTACTGACTGTATCTCTACTGATGTTAATCCAGCTCCATCACACTGTCACTCAGTAACCCCTCCCCCAGCACTCTGTGTTACTGACTGTATCTCTACTGATGTTAATCCAGCTCCCTCACACTATCACTCAGTAACCCCTCCCCCATTGGACTGTGTTACTGACTGTATCCCTGCTGATGTTAATCCAGCTCCCTCACACTGTCACTCAGTAACCCCTCCCCCAGCACGCTGTGTTGCTGACTGTATCTCGACTGATGTCAATCCAGCTCCCTCACACTGTCACTCAGTAACCCCTCCCCAGCACCCTGTGTTACTGACTGTATCTCTACTGATGTTAATCCAGCTCCCTCACACTGTCACTCAGTAACCCCTCCCCCAGCACCCTGTGTTACTGACTGTATCTCGACTGATGTTAATCCAGCTCCCTCACGCTATCACTCAGTAGCCCCTCCCCCATTGCCCTGTGTTACTGACTGTATCTCTACTCATGTTAATCCAACTCCCTCACACTGTCACTCTGTAACCCCTCCCCCAGCGCCCTGTGTTACTGACTGTATCTCTACTGATGTTAATCCAGTTTCCTCACACTTTTACTCAGTAACCCCTCCCCCAGCACCCTCTGTTACTGACTGTTTCTCTACTGATGTTATCCAGCTCCCTCACACTGTCACTCAGTAACCCCTCCCCCAGCGCCCTGTGTTACTGACTGTATCTCTACTGATGTTAATCCAGATCCCTCACACTGTCACTCAGTATCCCCTTCCCAGCACCCTGTGTTACTGACTGTATCTCGACTGATGTTAATCCAGCTCCCTCACACTGTCACTCAGTAACCCCTCCCCCAGCGCCGTGTTACTGACTGTATCTCTACTGATGTTAATCCAGCTCCCTCACACTGTCACTGAGTAACCCCTCCCCCAGCACCCTGTTTTACTGACAGTTTCTCTACTGATGTTAATCCAGCTCCCTCACACTGTCATTCAATAACCCCTCCCCAGCACCCTGTGTTACTGACTGCATCTCTACAGGTGTTCATCCAGCTCCCTCGCACTGTCACTCAGTAACCCCTCACCCAGCACACTGTGTTACTGACTGTATCTCTATTGATGTTAATGGAGCTCCCTCACACTGTCACTCAGTAACCCCTCCCCCATCGCCCTGTGTTACTGACTGTATCTCTACTCATGTTAATCCAACTCCCTCACACTGTCACTCTGTAACCCCTCCCCCAGCGCCCTGTGTTACTGACTGTAGCTCTGCTGATGTTAATCCAGCTCCCTCACACCGTCACTCAGTAACCCCTCCCCCAGCACCCTGTGTTACTGACTGTATCTCTACTGATGTTAATCCAGCTCCCTCAAACTGTCACTCAGTAACCCCTCCCCAGCTCCCTGTGTTACTGACTGCATCTCTAAAGGTGTTCATCCAGCTCCCTCACACTGTCACTCAGTAACCCCTCCCCCAGCACCCTGTGTTACTGACTGTATCTCTACTGATGTTAATCCAGCTCCCTCACACTGTCACTCAGTAACCCCTCCCCAGCTCCCTGTGTTACTGACAGCATCTCTAAAGGTGTTCATCCAGCTCCCTCGCACTGTCACTCAGTAACCCCTCATCCAGCGCCCTGTGTTACTGACTGTTTCTCTACTGATGTTAATGCAGCTCCCTCACACTGTCACTCAGCAACCCCTCCCCCAGCACCCTGTGTTACTGACTGTTTCTCTACTGATGTTAATCCAGCTCCCTCACACTATCACTCAGTAACCCATCCCCCAGCGCCCTCTGTTACTGATTGTATCGCTACTGATGTTAATCCAGCTCCCTCACACTGTCACTCAGTAACCCCTCCCCCAGCAGCCTGTGTTACTGACTGTATCTCTACTGATCTTAATCCAGCTCCCTCACACTGTCACTCGGTGACCACTCCCCCAGCGCCGTGTGTTACTGACTGTATCTCTACTGGTGTTAATCCAGCTCCCTCACACTGTCACTCAGTAAACAGTCCCCAGCGTCCTGTGTTACTGAATGTATCTCTACTGATGTTAATCCAGCTCCCTCACACTGTCACTCAGTAACCCCTCCCCCAGCGCCCTGTGTTACTGACTGAATCTCTACTGATGATAATCCAGCTCCCTCACACTGTCACTCAGTAACCCCTCCCCCAGCACCCTGTGTTACTGACTGTATCTCTACTGATGTTAATCCAGCTCCCTCACACTGTCACTCAGTAACCCCTCCCCCAGCACCCTGTGTTACTGACTGTATCTCTACTCATGTTAATGCAGCTCCCTCACAATATCACTCAGTAACCCCTCCCCAAGCGCCCTGTGTTACTGACTGTATCTCTACTCATGTTAATCGAGCTCCCTCACAATATCACTCAGTAACCCCTCCCCCAGCACCCTGTTTTACTGACTGTATCTCTACTGATGTTAATCCAGCTCCCTCACACTGTCACTCAGTAACCCCTCCCCCAGCACCCTGTGTTACTGACTGTATCTCGACTGATGTTAATCCAGCTCCCTCACACTATCACTCAGTAGCCCCTCCCCCATTGCCCTGTGTTACTGACTGTATCTCTACTCATGTTAATCCATCTCCCTCAGACTGTCACTCAGTAACCCCTCCCCCAGCGCCCTGTGTTACTGGCTGTATCTCTACTCATGTTAATCCAGCTCCCACAAACTGTCACTCAGTAACCCCTCCCCCAGCACCCTGTCTTACTGACTGTATCTCTACTGATGTTAATCCAGCTCCCTCACACTGTCACTCAGTAACCCCTCATCCAGCACCCTGTGTTACTGACTGTATCTCTACTGATGTTAATCCAGCTCCCTCACACTGTCACTCAGTAACCCCTCCACCCAGCACCCTGTGTAACTCACTGTATCTCTACTGATGTTAATCCAGCTCCCTCACACTGTCACTCAGTAATCACCTCCCCCAGCGCCCTGTGTTACTGACTGTATCTCTACTGATGTTAATCCAGTTTCCTCTCACTGTCCCCAGTAACCCCTCCCCCAGCACACTGTGTTACTGACTGTATCTCTACTGATGTTAGTCCAGCTCCCTCTCACTGTCCCCAGTAACCCCTCCCCCAGCGCCCTGTGTTGCTGACTGTATCTCTACTGATGTTAATCCAGCTCCCTCACACTCTCACTCAGTAACCCCTTCCCAGCACGCTGTGTTACTGACTGTACCTCTATTGATGTTAATCCAGCTCCCTCACATTGTCACTCAGTTACCCCTCCCCCAGCACCCTGTGTTACTGACTGTATCTCGACTCATGTTAATCCAGCTCCCTCGCACTGTCACTCAGTAACCCCTCCCCCAGCACCCTGTGTTACTGACTGTATCTGTACTGATGTTAATCCAGCTCCCTCACACTGTCACTCAGTAACCCCTCCCCAGCACCCTGTGTTACTGTCTGCATCTCTACAGGTGTTCATCCAGCTCCCTCGCACTGTCACTCAGTAACCCCTCATCCAGCGCCCTGTGTTACTGACTGTTTCTCTACTGATGTTAATGCAACTCTCTCACACTGTCACTCAGTAACCCCTCCCCCAGCACCCTCTGTTACTGACTGTTTCTCTACTGATGTTAATCCAGCTCCCTCACACAGTTACTCAGTAACCCCTCCCCGAGCACCCTGTGTTACTGACTTTATCTCTGCTGATGTTAATCCAGCTCCCTCACACTGTCACTCAGTAACCCCTCCCCCAGCACCCTGTGTTACTGACTGTATCTCTGCTGATGTTAATCCAGCCCCCTCACACAGTTACTCAGTAACCCCTCCCCCAGCACCCTGTGTTACTGACTGTATCTCTGCTGGTGTTAATCCAGCTCCCTCACACTGTCACTCAGTAACCCCTCACCCAGCACCCTGTGTTACTGACTGTATCTCTGCTGATGTTAATCCAGCTCGCTCACACTGTCACTCAGTAACCCCTTCCCCAGCACCCTGTGTTACTGACTGTATCTCTGCTGATGTTAATCCAGCTCGCTCACACTGTCACCCAGTAACCACTCCCCCAGCGCCCTGTTTTACTGAATATATCTCTACTGATGTTAATCCAGCTCGCTCACACTGTCACTCAGTAACCCCTCCCCCAGCGCCCTGTGTTTCTGACTGTATCTCGACTGATGTTAATCCGGCTCCCTCACACTGTCACTCAGTAACCCCTCCCCCAGCGCCCTGTGTTGCTGACTGTATCTCGACTGATGTTAATCCAGCTCCCTCACACTGTCACTCAGTAACCCCTCCCCAGCACCCTGTGTTACTGACTGTATCTCTACTGATGTTAATCCAGCTCCCTCACACTATCACTCAGTAACCCCTCCCCCAGCGCCCTGTGTTACTGACTGTATCTCTACTCATGTTAATCCAGCTCCCTCACATTGTCACTCAGTAACCCCTCCACCCAGCACCCTGTGTAACTCACTGTATTTCTACTGATGTTAATCCAGCTCCCTCAAACTGTCAATCAGTAATCCCCTCCCCCAGCGCCCTGTGTTACTGACTGTATCTCTACTGATGTTAATCCAGTTTCCTCTCACTGTCCCCAGTAATCCCTCCCCCAGCACACTTTGTTACTGACTGTATCTCTACTGATGTTAATCCAGCTCCCTCTCACTGTCCCCAGTAACCCCTCCCCCAGCGCCCTGTGTTACTGACTGTATCTCTACTGATGTTAATCCAGCTCCCTCACACTCTCACTCAGTAACCCCTTCCCAGCACCCTGTGTTACTGACTGTATCTCTGCTGATGTTAATCCAGCTCCCTCACACTGTCACTCAGTAACCCCTTCCCCAGCACACTGTGTTTATGACTGTATCTCGACTGATTTTAATCCAGCTCCCTCACACTGTCACTCAGTAACCCCTCCCCCAGCACCGTGTTACTGACTGTATCTCTAGTGATGTTAATCCAGCTCCCTCACATTGTTACTCAGTTACCCCTCCCCCAGCACCCTGTGTTACTGACTGTATCTCGACTAATGTTAATCCAGCTCCCTCGCACTGTCACTCAGTAACCCCTCCCCAGCTCCCTGTGTTACTGACTGCATCTCTAAAGGTGTTCATCCAGCTCCCTCACACTGTCACTCAGTAACCCCTCCCCCAGCACCCTGTGTTACTGACTGTATCTCTACTGATGTTAATCCAGCTCCCTCACACTGTCACTCAGTAACCCCTCCCCAGCTCCCTGTGTTACTGACAGCATCTCTAAAGGTGTTCATCCAGCTCCCTCGCACTGTCACTCAGTAACCCCTCATCCAGCGCCCTGTGTTACTGACTGTTTCTCTACTGATGTTAATGCAGCTCCCTCACACTGTCACTCAGCAACCCCTCCCCCAGCACCCTGTGTTACTGACTGTTTCTCTACTGATGTTAATCCAGCTCCCTCACACTATCACTCAGTAACCCATCCCCCAGCGCCCTCTGTTACTGATTGTATCTCTACTGATGTTAATCCAGCTCCCTCACACTGTCACTCAGTAACCCCTCCCCCAGCAGCCTGTGTTACTGACTGTATCTCTACTGATCTTAATCCAGCTCCCTCACACTGTCACTCGGTGACCACTCCCCCAGCGCCGTGTGTTACTGACTGTATCTCTACTGGTGTTAATCCAGCTCCCTCACACTGTCACTCAGTAAACAGTCCCCAGCGTCCTGTGTTACTGAATGTATCTCTACTGATGTTAATCCAGCTCCCTCACACTGTCACTCAGTAACCCCTCCCCCAGCGCCCTGTGTTACTGACTGAATCTCTACTGATGATAATCCAGCTCCCTCACACTGTCACTCAGTAACCCCTCCCCCAGCACCCTGTGTTACTGACTGTATCTCTACTGATGTTAATCCAGCTCCCTCACACTGTCACTCAGTAACCCCTCCCCCAGCACCCTGTGTTACTGACTGTATCTCTACTCATGTTAATGCAGCTCCCTCACAATATCACTCAGTAACCCCTCCCCAAGCGCCCTGTGTTACTGACTGTATCTCTACTCATGTTAATCGAGCTCCCTCACAATATCACTCAGTAACCCCTCCCCCAGCACCCTGTTTTACTGACTGTATCTCTACTCATGTTAATCCAGCTCCCTCACACTGTCACTCAGTAACCCCTCCACCCAGCACCCTGTGTAACTCACTGTATCTCTACTGATGTTAATCCAGCTCCCTCACACTGTCACTCAGTAATCCCCTCCCCCAGCGCCCTGTGTTACTGACTGTATCTCTACTGATGTTAATCCAGTTTCCTCTCACTGTCCCCAGTAACCCCTCCCCCAGCACACTGTGTTACTGACTGTATCTCTACTGATGTTAGTCCAGCTCCCTCTCACTGTCCCCAGTAACCCCTCCCCCAGCGCCCTGTGTTACTGACTGTATCTCTACTGATGTTAATGCAGCTCCCTCACACTGTCACTCAGTAACCCCTCCCCCAGCACCCTGTGTTACTGACTGTTTCTCGACTGATGTTAATCCAGCTCCCTCACACTGTCACTCAGTAACCCCTCCCCCAGCACCCTGTGTTACTGACTGACTCTCCACTGATGTTAATCCAGCTCCCTCACACTGTCACTCGGTAACCACTCCCCCAGCGCCGTGTGTTACTGACTGTATCTCTACTGGTTTTAATCCAGCTCCCTCACACTGTCACTCAGTAAACACTTCCCAGCGCCCTGTGTTACTGAATGTATCTCTACTGATGTTAATCCAGCTCCCTCACACTGTCACTCAGTTACCCCTCCCCCAGTGCCCTGTGTTACTGACTGAATCTCTACTGATGATAATCCAGCTCCCTCACACTGTCAGTCAGTAACCCCTCCCCCAGCACCCTGTGTTGCTGACTGCATCTCGACTGATGTTAATCCAGCTCCCTCGCACTGTCACTCACTAACCCCTCCCCCATTGCCCTGTGCTACTGACTGTATCTCTACTGATGTTAATCCAACTCCCTCACACTGTCACCCAGTAACCCCTCCCCAGCACCCTGTGTTACTGACTGTATCTCTATTGATGTTAATCCAGCTCCCTCACACTGTCACTCAGTAACCTCTCCCCCAGCACCCTGTGTTACTGACTGTATCTCTACTGATGTTAATCCAGCGCCATCACACTGTCACTCAGTAACCCCTCCCTCAGCACCCTGTGTTACTGACTGTATCTCTACTCATGTTAATCGAGCTCCCTCACAATATCACTCAGTAACCCCCACCCAGCACCCTGTGTTACTGACTGTATCTCTACTGATGTTAATCCTGCTCCCTCACACTGTCACTCAGTAACCCCTCCCCCTGCACCCTATGTTACTGACTGTATCTCTGCTGATGTTAATCCAGCTCCCTCACACTATCACTCAGTAACCCTTCCCCCAGCACCCTGTGTTACTGACTGTATCTCTGCTGATGATAATCCAGCTCCCTCACACAGTCACTCAATAACCCCTCCCAAGCACCGTGTGTTACTGACTGTATCTCTACGGATGTTAATCCAGCTCCCTCACACTGTCACTCAGTAACCCCTCCCCAGCACCCTGTGTTACTGACTGTATCTCTACTGATGTTAATCCAGCTCCCTCACACTGTCATTCAGTAACCCCTCCCCCAGCACCCTGTGTTACTGACTGTATCTCTATTGATGTTAATCTTGCTCCCTCACACTATCACTCAGCAACCCCTCCCCAGCACCCTGTGTGACTGACTGTATCTCTACTGATGTTAATCCAGCTCCCTCTCACTGTCACTCAGTAACCCCTCCCCCAGCGCCCTGTGTTACTGACTGTATCTCTACTGATGTTAATCCAGCTCCCTCACACTGTCACTCAGTAACCCCTCCCCCAGCACCCTGTGTTAATGATTGTATCTCCACTCATGTTAATCCAGCTCCCTCACACTCTCACTCAGTAACCACTCCCCCAGCGCCCTGTGTCACTGACTGTATCTCTCCTGATGTTAATCCATCTCCCTCACACTGTCACTCAGTAACCCCTCCCCCAGCGCCCTGTGTTACTTACTGTGTCTCTACTGGTGTTAATCCAGCTCCCTCACACTGTCACTCAGTGACCCCTCCCCAGCAACCTGAGTTACTGACTGTATCTCGACTGGTGTTAATCCAGCTCCCTCTCACTGTCCCCAGTAACCCCTCCCCTAGCGCCCTGTGTTACTGACTGTATCTCTACTGATGTTAATCCAGCTCCCTCTCACTATCCCCAATAACCCCTTCCCCAGCACCCTGTGTTACTGACTGTATCTCTGCTGACGTTAATCCAGCTCCCTCACACTGTCACTCAGTAACCCCTCCCCAGCACCCTGTGTTACTGACTGTATCTCCACTGATGTTAATCCAGCTCCCTCACACTGTCACTCAGTAACCCCTCCCCCAGCACCCTGTGTTACTGACTGTATCTCTACTGATGTTAATCCAGCTCCCTCACACTGTCCCCAGTAATCCCTCCCCCAGCACCCTGTGTTACTGACTGTATCTCTATTGATGTTAAGCTTGCTCCCTCACACTGTCACTCAGTAACCCCTCCCCAGCACCCTGAGTTACTGACTGTATCTCTACTGATGTGAATCCAGCTCCCTCTCACTGTCACTCAGTAACCCCTCCCCCAGCGCCCTGTGTTACTGACTGTATCTCTACTGATGTTAATCCAGCTCCCTCACACTGTCACTCAGTAACCCCTCCACCAGCACCCTGTGTTACTGACTGTATCTCTACTGATGTTAATCCAGCTCCCTCACACTGTCACTCAGTAACCCCGCCCTCATCACCCTGTGTTACTGACTGTATCTCTACTGATGTTAATCCAGCTCCCTCACACTGTCACTCATTATCCCCTCCCCAGCACCCTGTGTTACTGACTGTATCTTTACTGATGTTAGTCCAGCTCCCTCATACTGTCACTCAGTAACCCCTCCCCCAGCAACCTGTGTTACTGACTGTATCTGTACTGTTGTTAATCCAGCTCCCTCACACTGTAACTCAGTAACCCCTCCCCCAGCACCCAGTGTTACTGATTGTATCTCTACTGATGTTAATCCAGATCCCTCGCACTGTCACCCTGTAACCCCTCCCCCAGCACTCTGTGCTACTGACTGTATCTCTACTGGTGGTCATTCAGCTCCCTCGCACTGTCACTCAGTAACCCCTCCCCCAGCACCCTGTGCTACTGACTGTATCTCTACTGGTGGTCATTCAGCTCCCTCACACTGTCACTCAGTAACACCTCCCCCAGCACCCTGTACTACTGACTGTATCTCTACTGGTGGTCATTCAGCTCCCTCACACTGTCACTCAGTAACCCCGCCCCCAGCACCCTGTGCTACTGACTGTATCTCTACAGGTGGTCATTCAGCTCCCTCGCACTGTCACTCAGTAACCCCTCCCCCAGCACCCTGTGCTACTGACTGTATCTCTACAGGTGTTCATTCAGCTCCCTCACAGTCACTCAGTAACCCCTCCCCCAGCGCCCAGTGTTACTGACTGTATCTCTGCTGATGTTAATCAACCTCCCTCACACTGTCACTCAGTAACCCCTCCCCCAGCACACTCTGTTACTGACTGTATCTCAACTGATGTTAATCCAGCTCCCTCACACTGTCACTCAGTAACCCCTCCCCCAGCACCATGTGTTACTGACTGTATCTCTACTGATGTTAATCCAGCTCCCTCACACTGTCACTCAATAACCCCTCCCCCCGCACCCTGTGTTACTGACTGTATCTCTACTAATGTTAATCCAGCTCCCTCACACTATCACTCAGTAGCCCCTCCACCATTGCCCTGTGTTACTGAAAGTATCTCTACTCATGTTAAGCCAGCTCCCTCACACTGTCACTCAGTAACCCCTCCCCCAGCACCCTGTGTTACTGACTGTATCTCTACTGATGATAATCCAGCTCCCTCACACTGTCCCCAGTAATCCCTCCCCCAGCACCCTGTGTTACTGACTGTATCTCTATTGATGTTAAGCTTGCTCCCTCACACTGTCACTCAGTAACCCCTCCCCAGCACCCTGTGTTACTGACTGTATCTCTACTGATGTGAATCCAGCTCCCTCTCACTGTCACTCAGTAACCCCTCCCCCAGCGCCCTGTGTTACTGACTGTATCTCTACTGATGTTAATCCAGCTCCATCACACTGTCACTCAGTAATCCCTCCCCCAGCGCCCTGTGTTACTGACTGTATCTCTACTGATGTTAATGCAGCTCCCTCACACTGTCACTCAGTAACCCCTCCCCCAGCACCCTGTGTTACTGACTGTTTCTCGACTGATGTTAATCCAGCTCCCTCACACTGTCACTCATTAACCCCTCCCCCAGCACCCTGTGTTACTGACTGACTCTCCACTGATGTTAATCCAGCTCCCTCACACTGTCACTCGGTAACCACTCCCCCAGCGCCGTGTGTTACTGACTGTATCTCTACTGGTTTTAATCCAGCTCCCTCACACTGTCACTCAGTAAACACTCCCCAGCGCCCTGTGTTACTGAATGTATCTCTACTGATGTTAATCCAGCTCCCTCACACTGTCACTCAGTTACCCCTCCCCCAGTGCCCTGTGTTACTGACTGAATCTCTTCTGATGATAAACCGGCTCCCTCACACTGTCACTCAGTAACCCCTCCCCCAGCACCCTGTGTTGCTGACTGCATCTCGACTGATGTTAGTCCAGCTCCCTCGCACTGTCACTCACTAACCCCTCCCCCATTGCCCTGTGTTACTGACTGTATCTCTACTGATGTTAATCCAACTCCCTCACACTGTCACCCAGTAACCCCTCCCCCAGCACACTGTGTTAATGACTGTATCTCGACTGATGTTAATCCACCTCCCTCACACTGTCACTCAGTAACCCCTCCCCCAGCACCCTGTGTTGCTGACTGCATCTCGACTGATGTTAATCCAGCTCCCTCGCACTGTCACTCACTAACCCCTCCCCCATTGCCCTGTGTTACTGACTGTATCTCTACTGATGTTAATCCAACTCCCTCACACTGTCACCCAGTAACCCCTCCCCAGCACCCTGTGTTACTGACTGTATCTCTATTGATGTTAATCCAGCTCCCTCACACTGTCACTAAGTAACCTCTCCCCCAGCACCCTGTGTTACTGACTGTATCTCTATTGATGTTAATCCAGCGCCCTCACACTGTCACTCAGTAACCCCTCCCTCAGCACCCTGTGTTACTGACTGTATCTCTACTCATGTTAATTGAGCTCCCTCACAATATCACTCAGTAACCCCTCCCCCAGCACTCTGTGTTACTGACTGTATCTCTACTGATGTTAATCCTGCTCCCTCACACTGTCACTCAGTAACCCCTCCCCCTGCACCCTATGTTACTGACTGTATCTCTGCTGATGTTAATCCAGCTCCCTCACACTATCACTCAGTAACCCTTCCCCCAGCACCCTGTGTTACTGACTGTATCTCTGCTGATGATAATCCAGCTCCCTCACACTGTCACTCAATTACCCCTCCCAAGCACCGTGTGTTACTGACTGTATCTCTACGGATGTTAATCCAGCTACCTCACACTGTCACTCAGTAACCCCTCCCCAGCACCCTGTGTTACTGACTGTATCTCTGCTGATGTTAATCCAGCTCCCTCACACTGTCATTCACTAACCCCTCCCCCAGCACCCTGTGTTGCTGACTGTATCTCTATTGATGTTAATCTTGCTCCCTCACACTATCACTCAGCAACCCCTCCCCAGCACCCTGTGTGACTGACTGTATCTCTACTGATGTTAATCCAGCTCCCTCTCACTGTCACTCAGTAACCCCTCCCCCAGCGCCCTGTGTTACTGACTGTATCTCTACTGATGTTAATCCAGCTCCCTCACACTGTCACTCAGTAACCCCTCCTCCAGCACCCTGTGTTAATGATTGTATCTCCACTCATGTTAATCCAGCTCCCTCACACTCTCACTCAGTAACCACTCCCCCAGCGCCCTGTGTCACTGACTGTATCTCGACTGATGTTAATCCATCTCCCTCACACTGTCACTCAGTAACCCCTCCCCCAGCGCCCTGTGTTACTTACTGTGTCTCTACTGGTGTTAATCCAGCTCCCTCACACTGTCACTCAGTGACCCCTCCCCAGCACCCTGAATTACTGGCTGTATCTCGACTGGTGTTAATCCAGCTCCCTCTCACTGTCCCCAGTAACCCCTCCCCTAGCGCCCTGTGTTACTGACTGTATCTCTACTGATGTTAATCCAGCTCCCTCTCACTATCCCCAATAACCCCTTCCCCAGCACCCTGTGTTACTGACTGTATCTCTGCTGACGTTAATTCAGCTCCCTCACACTGTCACTCAGTAACCCCTCCCCAGCAACCTGTGTTACTGACTGTATCTCCACTGATGTTAATCCAGCTCCCTCACACTGTCACTCAGTAACCCCTCCCCCAGCACCCTGTGTTCCTGACTGTATCTCTACTGATGTTAATCCAGCTCCCTCACACTGTCCCCAGTAATCCCTCCCCCAGCACCCTGTGTTACTGACTGTATCTCTATTGATGTTAAGCTTGCTCCCTCACACTGTCACTCAGTAACCCCTCCCCAGCACCCTGTGTTACTGACTGTATCTCTACTGATGTGAATCCAGCTCCCTCTCACTGTCACTCAGTAACCCCTCCCCCAGCGCCCTGTGTTACTGACTGTATCTCTACTGATGTTAATCCAGCTCCCTCAAACTGTCACTCAGTAACCCCTCCACCAGCACCCTGTGTTACTGACTGTATCTCTACTGATGTTAATCCAGCTCCCTCACACTGTCACTCAGTAACCCCGCCCCCATCACCCTGTGTTACTGACTGTATCTCTACTGATGTTAATCCAGCTCCTTCACACTGTCACTCATTATCCCCTCCCCAGCACCCTGTGTTACTGACTGTATCTTTACTGATGTTAGTCCAGCTCCCTCACACTGTCACTCAGTAACCCCTCCCCCAGCACCCTGTGTTACTGACTGTATCTGTACTGTTGTTAATCCAGCTCCCTCACACTGTAACTCAGTAACCCCTCCCCCAGCACCCAGTGTTACTGATTGTATCTCTACTGGTGGTCATTCAGCTCCCTCGCACTGTCACTCAGTAACCCCTCCCCCAGCACCCTGTGCTACTGACTGTATTTCTACTGGTGGTCATTCAGCTCCCTCGCACTGTCACTCAGTAACACCTCCCCCAGCACCCTGTACTGCTGACTGTATCTCTACTGGTGGTCATTCAGCTCCCTCACACTGTCACTCAGTAACCCCGCCCCCAGCACCCTGTGCGACTGACTGTATCTCTACAGGTGGTCATTCAGCTCCCTCGCACTGTCACTCAGTAACCCCTCCCCCAGCACCCTGTGCTACTGACTGTATCTCTACAGGTGTTCATTCAGCTCCCTCACAGTCACTCAGTAACCCCTCCCCCAGCGCCCAGTGTTACTGCCTGTATCTCTGCTGATGTTAATCAACCTCCCTCACACTGTCACTCAGTAACCCCTCCCCCAGCACACTCTGTTACTGACTGTATCTCAATTGATGTTAATCCAGCTCCCTCACACTGTCACTCAGTAACCCCTCCCCCAGCACCATGTGTTACTGACTGTATCTCTACTGATGTTAATCCAGCTCCCTCACACTGTCACTCAATAACCCCTCCCCCCGCACCCTGTGTTACTGACTGTATCTCTACTAATGTTAATCCAGCTCCCTCACACTATCACTCAGTAGCCCCTCCACCATTGCCCTGTGTTACTGAAAGTATCTCTGCTCATGTTAAGCCAGCTCCCTCACACTGTCACTCAGTAACCCCTCCCCCAGCACCCTGTGTTACTGACTGTATCTCTACTGATGTTAATCCAGCTCCCTCACACTGTCACTCAGTAACCCCCTCCCCCAGCGCCCTGTGTTACTGTCTGTATCTCTACTGATGTTAATCCAGCTCCCTCTCACTGTCACCAGTAACCCCTCCCCCAGCACCCTGTGTTACTGACTGTATCTCGACTGATGCTAATCCAGCTCCCACACACTGTCACTCAGTAACCCCTCCCCAGCACCCTGTTACTGACTGTATCTCTACTGATGTTAATCCAGCTCCCTCACAGTCACTCAGTAACCCCTCCCCCAGCGCCCTGTGTTACTGACTGTATCTCTACTGATGTTAATCCAGCTCCCTCTCACTGTCCCCAATAATCCCTCCCCCAGCACCCTGTGTTAATGACTGTATCTCTACTGATGTTAATCAACCTCCCTCACACTGTCACTCAGTAACCCCTCCCCCAGCACCCTGTGTTACTGACTGTATCTCTCCTCATGTTAATCCAGCTCCCTCACAATATCAGTCAGTAACCCCTTCCCCAGTGCCCTGTGTTACTTGTGGAGTATGTAACCTGTTCCAGCTTAAGAGAACTTCAGCCTGTTCCACCTTAAGAGATGTTCTCCTTTCTCTGGCTGCTGTATACGTAATACCGGTGGTGACCACCGGTATATAAGCACTGTGTAGTGAGATGTAATGCAGATCGTCCTGACCTCCAGCCAGTAAAGACCTGTTGAACTTTAAGCTTGTAGCCTGTGTGTTATTAATTACAACTAGAACACACAGACTTTACAGTGGCGACGAGTCAGATTCTTACCCTGCGGCAGTTATCTCCACGGCGGCTTCTTCCACTGAATGGACGTCGAAGAGAGGTTTCCACCCTCATCACCTTGCTGGAAGACACGTCGCGCGGCAGACATCGAGAAAACAGAGTGCAGAAGACACCCTGAACTCGAAGCCTCCATCAGCGGCTGTCAGCTATCTTCTTTCTACCTCGGTAGTGGGTAAGCCGGGCAGCGACGCGACCAGAAAATCGGCCACATTGGCTGTACAGACGGGGAGGGAAGACGGAGGATTAAGGGCGGTGAGATTGATCGCGACCGGAGATAAGGGCCGGGCCGCATTCGGGCCGAAAGCCGCAGCGCGGGGACATCGATCGCGGCTGGTGATAAGGGCCGGGCTGCATTCGGGCTAAAAAGGCGCAGCGTCTGGGGGCAACTGAAGGCGCGAGAGCCGCGGTGAAGCGGAGACAGCGTCGGGGGAAGGGTGAAGACCGCCAAGCACGGGAAAACCGCCATTTTGTAGGCGGAGGACGAAGAAAAGAGCGCGGAAGCCGCCATCTTGGATAAAAATAAAAATAAATTAAATTGCAACGATGCCAAAACATGGGAACATTAATACCTTTGATAGCGACATCGAAGATTGGGCTATGTATGTAGAACGCATACAAAATTATTGTAAAGCAAATAAAATCCCAGATGCAGAGAAAGCACTAACATTATTAAACTTAATGGGTGCGAAGACATGCGGGCAATTGAAACACCTTGTATCACCAGATGAACCGGCGGATAAGACGTTCGAGGAGATTGTTACTGTCCTGAAAAATCACCAAACCCCACGCCGCTGATGCTAGCGGAACGATTTAAATTTTACAGCAGAAGGCAGCTGAAGGATGAAAGCAATGCTGAATATTTAATGGAATTGCGTAAGCTAGCAAAGTACTGTCAATTCGGAATGAGATTGACAGAGGCGCTACGAGATAAATTTGTGTGTGGTTTATTAAAAGAAGATACACAAAAGCGATTGCTCGAGGAGAGTGAGCTGACGCTTGAGAAAGTGGTCACTATGGCAGCAGCACACGAAGCCGCAGCGAGAGGCACGGCAGTAATGCAGCTACGGTCACCGGAACTCAGTACAAATAAATTGGGTTTGAGTACTGTAAAATGTTATCGTTGCGGAAAGACAACGCACGATCAGAACCAGTGTTGGTTTAAAAACCAAGAATGCAGAACGTGTGGCAGGCTTGGCCACATAGCTAAAGTATGCCGGTCAGGAAAGAAGACCAGCAACAAAAAGTCACTGCAAGGAAAATACATAAAGGTACACAAGGTAACAAAGAACAGTTCGACCGAACAGAAGTCAGATTCAGACGCTAGCAGTAATGAACTGGGTAGCTTAAGAGTACACAACGTTGGTAAGGATGCAGATCTCCAGACAATTTGGGTCACCCTTCAGATAGCAGGAGTCCAAGTAAAGATGGAATTGGACACTGGATCGGCATTGACGGTCATGAATAAGAAAGATTACAAAAGGTTATTCCAACATATTCCCCTATGGGATACGGAGATTATATTGAAAACCTACACAGGGCAAAGAGTGTACCCCGTCGGAAAGATAGAGGTAAAAGTGGTCCACAAGGGCGAAGAAAGCCAAGTAATGGACTTATATGTGCTACCTGAAGGAGGTCCACCACTACTGGGACGGGAGTGGATTAGGAAAATGAATATGGACTGGCACTCCTTGAAGGCACTAACGGTAGATTCCGGGGAAACAGATGTCAAACCTAAACAATTGTCCAGAATATTGGATGATGCTAAAGAGGTGTTCCAGCAGGGACTGGGAACACTGAGAGGAATTACGGCAAACATCAAGATTGATGAACATGCACAACCAAAATTTTTTAAAGCCAGACCGGTACCCTATGCAATACGACCTACTGTAGAAGCGGAACTGGAAGCGCTAGAACGTTCAGGTGTACTGTCTAAGGTAGATTGGAGTGAGTGGGCTACGCCCATTGTTCCCGTTATGAAACGTCCTTCGAGCAACAAGCCAGGAGAACCAGGGAAGGTTCGCATCTGTGGAGATTTCAAAATCACCGTTAATCCGGTGCTTCACACGGTGCAGTATCCGCTTCCGCGGATTGAGGATATTTTTGCTTCGTTGTCTGGAGGGAAACACTTCACCAAGATAGACCTGGCGCAGGCGTACTTGCAGATGGAGGTTGAAGAAGAGTCACGCCAATACCTCACGATCAACACACATCGAGGTTTGTACCAGTACAATGGACTGGTTTTTGGAGTGGCATCGGCTCCAGCAATTTGGCAGAGGGCCATGGAGCAGGTATTACAGGGAATTCCAGGCACACAATGTTACCTGGACGATATTCTGATTACAGGTGATGGTGATGAAGAACACCTCGCAAACTTGGAACTGGTGCTCAACAGACTGAAAGAGTATGGACATAGAGTTAATCGGCAGAAATGTGAGTTCTTCCAGAAGCGGATCTCGTACTGTGGTCATGTCATTGACCGGGAGGGGCTTCATAAGTCTCCTGACAAGATAGAGGCAGTTGTAAAGGCTCCCGCTCCGGATAATGTCTCTCAATTGAGGTCGTTTCTAGGATTGATTAACTATTGCCATAAATTTCTACCAAATCTATCCACGGTACTGCACCCGCTAAACGCTCTTTTACAGAAGGGGGTACCATGGGAATGGAGCGAAAACTGTAAGAAGGCATTTCGCAAAAGCAAAGAATTGATCACCTCAGAGGAAGTGTTGGCTCACTTCAACCCGACACTGCCTATTCGGTTGGCTTGTGATGCTTCTCCATATGGTATTGGGGCAGTACTCTCACACAAGTTGCCAAATGGCACGGAAAGGCCAGTCGCGTTTGCATCCAGATCATTGACCTCCGCTGAGCGTAACTATGCACAGATCGATAGGGAGGCTCTCAGCCTTGTATGGGGAGTGAAGAAGTTTAATCATTACCTGCAGGGCCAAAAATTCACACTTCTGACAGACCATCAGCCGTTGGTATCCATTTTTAACCCTAAGAAGGGTGTTTCAGTGATGACAGCACAGCGTCTCCAGAGATGGTCCCTTTTCCTAGGGGCACATCAATATCAAATAGAATTCAAAGGTACGAAGCAGCATGGCAATGCTGATGGGCTGTCGGGCCTGCCACTACCTGAAGAAGAAGAAACGACGAAAGTTGACCCTGTTGAGTTATTTCATTCGACCATCATCGAGTGTTTACCAGTCACCAATGCAAGTATTGAAAGGGAAACCAGGAACGACCCGACACTGTCCAGAGTCTACGAGGTGACAGTGAAAGGATGGCCAACACGTGGTGATCCTCTGTTACCGGCATTCTCGGCAAGGCGAGACCAGCTGTCCGTCTGCCATGGTACTTTGATGTACGGGACAAGAGTGATTATTCCTCCCAAGTTAAGGGAAAGAGTTCTAAAAGAACTGCATGAAGGTCATCTGGGGGGAGTTAAGATGAAAAGTCTTGCTAGGGCTTATGTATGGTGGCCGGGTATTGACCAACATAGAGGAGTTGACGAAAAGCTGCGCTGGGTGCCAAAAAGTGCAAAATGCACCTCCGATCGCACCACTACACCCATGGGAATGGCCTTCAGCCCCATGGCAACGCGTACATATTGACTTTGCTGGTCCATTCATGGACTCCATGTTCCTAATTGCGGTGGACGCACATTCCAAATGGCCAGAAGTGATCAAGATGAATACCACTGCTTCAGAAAAGACAATTGCGGTGTTAAGAACAATATTCGCAAGGAACGGATTGCCAGAACAGATCTGTTCGGACAACGGACCACAGTTCGTGTCGGAAGAATTCCAAAAATTCTTAAAGAAGAATGGGGTGAAACATTATACCTCTGCCCCATATCACCCGGCGACAAACGGGTTGGCCGAGAGATTTGTCCAAACATTCAAAAAGGCAATAAAGGCCATGAACGATGATCAGATTCCGCTACAGCACAAGGTGGACAATTTCCTAATGGCGTATCGAAACGCCGCTCATGCAGTGACTAACCAAAGTCCTGCCATGATGTTTTATAACAGGAGGTTGCGGTCCAGGTTGGACTTGTTAAAACCAAATGTGCGGAGGGAAGTGGAAAACAAACAGTTCCGGCATATTAATAACAAGTCCACGCGAAGTTTCGAAGTAGGACAACCAGTGTTGGCAAGGGGCTATGGAAACGAAAAATGGCAGCCCGGAACAATTCGGGCCAGACAAGGACCTCTGATGTACACAGTAGATATTGGTAACAATGTGATAAGGCGTCATGCGGATCAATTGGTAGAATCAAGAGCAAGAGTCGAACCCATGGTTGCGACAGAGACAACTGTGGAAGACGTTAATGAACCTGAAGCATCTACCTCGGCAGGGACTGTACCTGATGATGACGTCCAATACATAGGGAACCAACAAGAAGAGTCACCTCAGCAACAAGAATCAGAGACAACTGAAAGGCGTTATCCAGACCGAATCAGAAGGCCTCCTGAGAGACTGAACCTTTGCACTGTTTATACCTGAAGTTATATATGTATATATGTTATGATGTTATGTTAAATGGGGATATGACTATTAAGCTAAAAAGGGAGGATTGTGGTGTATGTAACCTGTTACACCTTAAGAGAACTTAAGCCTGTTCCACCTTAAGAGATGGACTACTTTCTCTGGCTGCTGTATACGTAATACCGGTGGTGACCACCGGTATATAAGCACTGTGTAGTAAGATGTATTGCAGATCGTCCTGACCTCCAACCAGTAAAGACCTGTTGAACTTTAAGCTTGTAGCCTGTGTGTTATTAATTACAACTAGAACACACAGACTTTACATTACTGACTGTATCTCTACTGATGTTAATCCAGCTCCCTCACACTGTCACTCAGTAACCCATCCCCCCAGCGCCCTGTGTTACTGACTGTGTCTCTACTGGTGTTAATCCAGCTCCCTCACACTGTCACTCAGTAACCCCTCCCCAGCACCCTGAGTTACTGACTGTATCTCGACTGGTGTTAATCCAGCTCCCTCTCACTGTCCCCAATAACCCCTCCCCCAGCACCCTGTGTTACTGATTGTATCTCCAGTGATGTTAATCCAGCTCCCTCTCACTGTCACTCAGTAACCCCTCCCCAGCACCCTGTGTTACTGACTGTATCTCTAGTGATGTTAATCCAGCTCCCTATCACTGTCACCAGTAACCCCTTCCCAGCACCCTGTGTTACTGACTGTATCTCCAGTGATGTTAATCCAGCTCCCTCACACTGTCACTCAGTAACCCATCCCCCAGCACCCTGTGTTACTGACTGTATCTCTACTGATGTTAATCCAGCTCCCTCGCACTGTCACTCAGAAACCCCTCCCCCAGCGCCCAGCGTTACTGACTGTATCTCTACTGATGTTAATCCAGCTCCCTCACACTGTCACTCAGTTACCCCTCCCCAGCACCCGTGTTACTGACTGTATCTCTACTGGTGTTAATCCAGCTCCCTCACACTGTCACTCAGTAACCCCTCCCCCAGCGCCCTGTGTTACTGACTGTATCTCTACTGATGTTAATCCAGCTCCCTCACACTGTCACTCAGTAACCCCTCCCCCAGCGCCCTGTGTTACTGACTGTATCTCTACTGATGTTAATCCAGCTCCCTCACACTGTCACTCAGTAACCCCTCCCCCAGCACCCTGTGTTACTGACTGTATCTCTACTCATGTTAATCCAGCTCCCTCACACTGTCACTCAGTAACCCCCTCCCCCAGCGCTCTGTGTTACTGACTGTATCTCTACTGATGTTAATCCAGCTCCATCACATTGTCACTCAGTAACCCCTCCCCAGCACCCTCTGTTACTGACTGTATCTCTAGTGATGTTAATCCAGCTCCCTCTCACTGTCCCCAGTAACCCCTCCCCCAGCACCCTGTGTTACTGACTGTATCTCTATTGATGTTAATCCAGCTCCATCACACTGTAACTCAGTAACCCCTCCCCAGCAGCCTCTGTTACTGACTGTATCTCTATTGATGTTAATCCAGCTCCCTCTCACTGTCCCCAGTAACCCCTCCCCCAGCACCCTGTGTTACTGACTGTATCTCTATTGATGTTAATCCAGCTCCCTCTCACTGTCCCCAGTAACCCCTCCCCCAGCACACTGTGTTACTGACTGTATCTCTACTCATGTTAATCCAGCTCCCTCACACTGTCACTCAGTAACCCCCTCCCCCAGCGCTCTGTGTTACTGACTGTATCTCTACTGATGTTAATCCAGCTCCATCACATTGTCACTCAGTAACCCCTCCCCAGCACCCTGTGTTACTGACTGTATCTCTAGTGATGTTAATCCAGCTCCCTCTCACTGTCCCCAGTAACCCCTCCCCCAGCAGCCTGTGTTACTGACTGTATCTCTAGTGATGTTAATCCAGCTCCCTCACACTGTCACTCAGTAACCCCTCCCCCAGCAGCCTGTGTTACTGACTGTATCTCTACTGATGTTAATCCAGCTCCCTCACACTGTCACTCAGTAACCCCTCCCCCAGCACCCTGTGTTGCTGACTGTATCTCTACTGATGTTAATCCACATCCTTTGATCTTGAGTCACTCTCTGCCAGTATAATATTGGCAGAGGTCTGTGAGGAGATGACCAGCTGTCCCTCTTTGTGTGGCACTGGAAAACTCCCTTAAAGATATAAACACCTTTTTTTTTTTCCTCCTCCCTGTTAAACCTTCGTGATAGTAAGAAAACGGCAAAGGCCTGAGAGCAGACTGTTCACATTACCGGGCTGTAGCTTTAAGTCAGCCACCGACACGGCATGAGCTGGTGAACTCAGTGTTTACAAAGAATGTGGACTGACTGGGGAAGGGGGCAGCAGCCCAGCGATGGGATGGGAGATTCCACTCAGCAGCTCTATGATAGCAGAGATGAGATCAGCACAGGAGATAGTCTCAGTATGGCGCCTGAAACTCTTGCTAGACAGAACATACTGTATCACTGTGGTCCTGGCAAACACACCACCTCATGAAACACCGATTGACAGATTGAGTGTAATCTAGGCTCAGGGATCCTTAACCATATCCCATTCAAATAGAAACATAGAAGATAGGAGCAGGAATAGGCAATTCGGCCCCTCGAGCCTGCTCCGCCATTCAATGAGATCATGGCTGATCATCCAAATTCAGTACCCTGTCCCTGCCTTCTCCCCATATCCCTTGATCCCTTTAGCCTTAAGAAATATATCCAACTCCTTCTTGAATATATTTAATGAATTGGCCTCAACTGCCTTTTGTGGTAGAGAACTCCACAGGTTCACCACTCTTTGGGTGAAGAAATTCCTCCTCATCTCTGTCCGAAATGGCTTACCCCTTATCCTTAGACTGTGACCGCTGGTTCTGGACTCCACGGCCATCGGGAACATCCTTCCTGCATCAAGTCTGTCTAGTCCTGTTAGAATTTTATAAGTTTCAATGAGATCCCCTCTCATTCTTCTAAACTCCAGCGAGTACAAGACCAATCAACCCAATCTCTCCTCATACGTCATTCCTGCCATCCCAGATATCAGTCTGGTGAATCTTCGCTGCACTCCCTCCATGGCAAGAACATCCTTCCTCAGATCAGGCAACTAAAACTGCACACAATACTCAAGATGTTGTCTCACCAAGGTCCTGTACAACTGCAGCAAGACATCCTTGTTCCTGTATTCGAACCCTCTCGCTAGGAAGGCCAACATACCATTTGCCTTCTTAACCGCCTGCTGCACCTGCATGCTTAACTTCAGCGACTGGTGCACAAGGACACCCAGGTCTCATTGTACTTCACCTTCTCCCAATCTATTGCCGTTCAGATAATAATCTGCCTTCCTGTTTTTGTCACCAAAGTGGATAACCTTGCATTTATCCACATTATACTGCATCTGCCATGCATCTGCCCAATCAGCCAACCTGTCCAAATCATACTGGAGTTTCTCGGCATCCTCCTCACAACACACATGCCCACCCAGCCTTGTGTCATCTGCAAACTTGGAGATCTTACATCTAGTTGCCTCGTCTAGATCATTAATATATATTGTGAATAGCTGGGGTCCTAGGAACGATCCCTGCGATACCACACTAGTCACTGCCCGCCACTCGGAAAAAACCCGTTTATTCCAACTCTTTGCTTTCTGTCTGCCAACCAGTTCTCTATACAAGTCAGTACCTTGCCCCCAATCCCTGGTGTCTTAACTTTACACGCTAATCTCTTATGCGGGACCTTATCGAAAGCCTTCTGAAAGTCCAAATACACAACATCCACTGGTTCTCCCTTATCTATTTTACCAGTTATATCCTCAAAAAATTCCAGTAGATTAGTCAAGCACGATTTACCTTTTGTAAATCCATGTTGACTTTGACCGATCCTGTCACTGTTTTCCAAGTGCTCTGCTATTACATCTTTTATAATGGACTCTAGCATTTTCCCCACTACCGATGTCAGGCTTACCGGTCTATAATTCCCTGTTTTCTCTCTACCACCTTTTTTGAATAGTGGGGTAACATTAGCTACCCTCCAATCCATGGGTACTGTTCCAGAGTCTATAGAATTTTGGAAGATGACCAGCAATGCATCTACTATTTCTAGGGCCACTTCCTTAAATACCCTAGGATGTAGATTATCAGGTCCTGGGGATTTATCGGCCTTCAATCCCGTCAATTTCCCTAACACCATTTCCCTACAAATACTGATTTCTTTCAGTTCCTCCCTCTCATTAGACCCTATGTTCCCCAACATCTCTGGGAGGTTATTTGTGTCCTCCTTTGTGAAGACAGAACCAAAGTATGTATTTAATAGGTCGGCCATTTCTTTGTTCCCCATTATAAATTCCCCTGATTCTGACTGCAAGGGACCTACGCTTGACTTCACCAATCTTTTTCTCTTCACATATCTATAGAAGCTTGTACAGTCAGTTTTTATGTTCCCTGAAAGCTTACTCTCATACTCTATTTTCCCCCTCTTAATTAATCCCTTTGTCCTCCTTTGTTGAATCCTAAACTGCTCCCAATCCTCAGGTTTGCTGCTTTTTCTGGCCAATTTATATGTCCTCTCCTTGGATCTTATGCTATCTCTAATTTCTCTTGTTAGCCACGGTTGATTCACCTTTTTTGTTTTATTTTTATGCCAAACAGGGATGAACAAATTCTGTAGTTCATCCATGCGATCTTTAAATGTTTGCCATTGCCTATCCACCATCAACACTTTGAGTAACATTCCCCAATCAATCCTACCCAACTCGCACCTCATACCATTGTAGTTTCCTTTATTTAAATTCAAGACCCTAGTCTCTGAGTCAAATACTTCACTCTCTATCTTAATGAAGAATTCGATCATAGAATGATCGCTCCGCTCCAAGGGGCCTCGCACAACAGGATTGCTAATTATTCCTCTCTCATTACATAATACCCAGTCTAAAATGGCCTGATCTCTAGTTGGTTCCTCGACATATTGGTCCAGGAAACCATCCCGTATACACTCCAGGAATTCCTCCTCCACAGTATTGTTACTAATTTGGTTAGCCCAATCTATATGTAGATTAAAGTCACCCATGATAACTGCTGTGCCCTTATTGCACGCGTCTATAATTTCCTATTTAATGCCATCCCCAACCTCCACATTATTGTTTGGGGGTCTGTATACAACTCCCACTAACATTTTCTGTCCCTTGGTATTTCTCAGCTCTACCCATACAGATTCTACATCATCAGAGTTAATATCCTTCCTAACAATTGTGTTAATCTTCTCTTTAACCAGCAATGCTACCCCACCTCCTTTTCCTTTTTGCCTGTCTTTCCTGAATATTGAATACCCCTGGATGTTGAGTTCCCAGCCCTGGTCACCCTGGAGCCATCTTTCCGTAATCCCAATCATATCATATCCGTTTACATCTATTTGCGCAGCTAATTCATCCACCTTATTATGAATGCTCCTCGCATTAAGACACAAAGCCTTCAGGCTTGTTTTTTTAACACTCTTAGACCTTTTAGAATTATTATTTACTGTGGCCATGTTTGATTTAAACCCTTGATTACTCTGACTGCCACTTTTGCTTTTCTCCTTTCTGTCTTTTGCTTCTATCCTTGTTTTGCTTTCCTCTGTCTCCCTGCACAGGTTCCCAACCCCCTGCCATTTTAGTTTAAACCCTCCCCCACAGCACTAGCAAACACTCCCCCTAGGACCTCGGTCCCAGTCCTGCCCAGGTGCAAACCATCCAGTTTGTACTGGTTCCACCTCCCCCAGAACCGGTTCCAATGTCCCAGGAATTTGAATCCTTCCCCCTTGCACCATTCCTCTAGCCACGTATTCATCTGAAATATCCTTCTATTTCTACTCTGACTAGCATGTGGCACTGGTAGCAATCCTGAGATTACTACCTTTGAGCTCCTATTTTTTAATTTACCTCCTAACTCCCTGTATTCAGCTTTTAGGTCCTCATCCCAGTTTTTACCTAATCGTTGGTACCTATATGCACCATGACAACTGTCTGATCATCCTCCCCTTCCAAAATGCTCTGTAGGCACTCCGAGACATCCTTGACCCTTGCACCAGGGAGGCAACATACCATCCTGGAGTCTCATTTGCGGCCACAGAAACACCTATCTATTCCCCTTACAATAGAATCCCCTATTACTATAGCTCTCCCACTCTTTTTCCTCCCGTCCTGTGCAGCAGAACCACCCACGGTGCCAGGAAGTTGGCTGCTGCTGCTTTCCTCTGATAAGCCATCTCCCTCACCAATATCCAAAGCAGTATATCTGTTTGAGAGGGGGATGGCCACAGGGGACCCCTGCACTACCTGCCTGCGCCTACTACTCTGCCTGGTGGTCACCCATCCTCTTCCTGCCTTTGCAGCCTTTACCTGCGGTGTGACCAACTCCCTAAACGTGCTATCCACGACGTCCTCAGCATCGTGAATGCTCCAGTATGCATCCATTCGCAGCTCCAGTGCCACAATGCGGTCTGCCAGTAGCTGCAGCTGGATACACTTCCCACACACATGGTCATCAGGGACACAGGAAGTGTCCCTGATTTCCCACATAGTTCAGGAGGAGCATATCACGGCTCCGAGCTGTCCTGCCATGACTTACCCTTTAATTAATTCAAATTAAATTAAATCAAATCAATCCCACCAATTACACTACAATTAAATGATATACTCAAGGGCCCTTGTTTAACAGCAGTCCCCGCTACACAACAGAGACCCTAGAAACTATAAACCACAAAATTTAAGTTTGGAAAAAATGAGAAAGAGAGAAATACTCACCAACCAATCACTTTCCTGCTTTCCGGTGACATCACACTTCGATTACTTTTTACTTCTCTCTCCCGCTCTTGGAGCTCTGAGATTGGTAAGCCTACCTGCACCTCGGGCTCTCCTTTTATAGCCCTCGCTGCTCCTCCCAACTCCGCACTGCCGCAGCTGCTGCTGCTGCTGTGGGGCCTACCTGCGCCTCGGGCTCGCCTTTTATCGCCCTCGCCGCTCCTCCCAACTCCGCACTGCCGCTGCTGCTGTTGCTGCTGTGGGGCCCACCTGCACCTCGGGCTCTCCTTTTATCACCCTCGCTGCTCCTCCCAACTCCGCACTGCCGCCACTGCTGCTGCTGCTGTGGGGCCTACCTGCGCCTCGGGCTCTCCTTTTATCGCCACTGCCGCCTCGCCACTCCTCCCAGGTCCGCACTGCCGCTGCTGTTGCTGTGGGGCCTCCCTGCGCCTCGGGCTCTCCTTTTATAGCCCTCGCTGCTCCTCCCAACTCCGCACTGCCGCCACTGCTGCTGCTGCTGTGGGGCCTACCTGCGCCTCGGGCTCTCCTTTTATCGCCACTGCCGCCTCGCCGCTCCTCCCAGGTCCGCACTGCCGCTGCTGTGGGGCCTACCTGCGCCTCGGGCTCTCCTTTTATCGCTGCCGCCGCCTCGCCACTCCTCCCAGGTCCGCACTGCTGCTGCTGCTGCAGTACTGGAGGCACCCTGTCCTCTCCTTAATGATGGGGTGGGAGGTGGGTGGGGAGGGGGGTCGGTGTGGGGGGCGGCATGCTGTAGTAAATTATAGGTCTTTTGCTTTTGGATTCAGTTGTTTGCTTACCCCCTTCTGATCGTCTCTCTTTCTCACCTGAAGGTGCAGATGCTTGCTGAGGGATAGCTTTTACCATTGTAACAGGACACCTTCTGGTACCTCACCCCAGAGCTTATTATTCACAGATGACCCCCCACCCCAAGTGGTAGAGTCAGTCAGCAATTTGACCTTTGGGGTTTCGTAACCGAGTCAGCCCTGTTCTAATGTCTAAATCCACACATTTTTCATTACATGGGATTCTAGGATTCTAATGAGATTTTTGGGACTCTCTTTCTGTGAATCCATCGGCATTTCCATGAAAAACAAAATCCAGTGTCTTTGATACTTATAATCATTTGAGGAGAGCGAAAAGCCTGAGTTTAGAACCTGTTTCAGTCACGAGGGGATAATGTTCCAAAGACGGTGCTTTGTGATCTCTGAGGGAAATTGAGGAAGGCTCCAGAATTATTTACCAATAACAACTCAATAATTGAGCGCAAAATACACTTCATCAGAAATCAAGGCCACAAGGTAGGTTGGGGCGAAGAAGGCTCCTCAGAGAGTTTCATCTTCTTTCCAAGTACCAACCCTACTGTCTGTGATGAAATATTCCATTCATCACTGCCTGTGACTGTGGTCGGTTTCAGTTTCATTTCCCTTCCCCCAGTTCCGTTCCCTCACCATTGTATTGTATATTGGAATGTGTTGTGTGTAGGGCTCCGCCCATACCTGGCCCCTATGTAAGCAAGCTCAGTCTGGCCTCATATCCAGTACTGCAGCCCTCCGGATGGAAGATACCTCTCTCCACTACGTGTTACCTTCTAAGTTAATAAAAGCCTTGTTTTGTTTCGCTAACATCGAGTCTCGGAATTATTGAGGCACATCAATTTTATTAACTTATTTTTCAACACAATGGATCAACTCCTGAAACCCGAACGTTTGGATTTGGATCAGCATGCTCCGGACGCATCAGCACGCTTCGGACACTGGTTTATGTGTATGGAATTCTTCCTGAACAATTCCGCAGCCGTCAAAGACGCTACGGACGCTGCGAGTATGAAACTCGGAATTCTGCAGAATTGGGTAAGCCACCGGGTTTACCCCCTCATCCAAGACGCCGACACGTACCTGGCCGCCTGCGACATCTTAAAGGCGCATTACCAGCAGCCTACGAATGAGGTGTATGCTAGGCATCTGCTCGCTACTCGTGCACAGCGACCTGGGGAATCGGTGGAGGAGTTCCTAAGCATCCTGAAAAAGCTTGGCAAAGACTGCAAGTGCCGAGATGTAAAAGCCGCAGTGTACACTGACGAGCTTGTTCGCGATGCCTTTATCACAGGCCTCAGCTCCACTTACATCCGGCAAAGACTGCTGGAAAAAACGGGATTGGACCTGAAACAGGCTGCGGACACCGCGCGATCCCTGGATGTGGCCCAGAGAAACTCGGACGCCTACTCTTCAGCCCGCGCCGTCCACGCCGCCACGTGTGCACCAAGGGCGCCGCCATCTTGGAAGGCATCTTCCCCGCCCGGCAGCCCGACACCGTCGGGGCCCCGCTCTCCCCCCAGAAGCCCTACGACAGCCGCGACGCGTCGGGGACCCAACTGCTACTTCTGCGGGCAGCCAAAGCACACCAGAAACCTGTGCCCGGCGAAAGGCACCACCTGCTTTAAGTGCGGTAAGAAGGGGCACTTCGGGAAGGTGTGCAGAGGGAACCCCGCCGGAAAACCCGCCACCGCCGCGTGTGCGCCGTGGGAGCGGCCATCTTGGACGCCATCTTGCCCGACCTCGTGGGGTCCGCCATCTCATGAGCAGACAGCGTGGACGCCATCTTGTCTCGATCAGGGCCCTACAGTGGCATCGGTCACAGTGGACCAGACCAGGCCGCACCCGCTATCCAAATCAATGGTGGACATCGAGGTAAACGGGTGCCGGGTTAAATGTTTAATTGACAGTGGAAGCACGGAGAGTTTTATCCACCCTGAACTGGCACAACAACTCTCCCTAAAGGTGGTCCCTACTCAGGGTACCATCTCTATGGCTGATAAAACCCAGACATCGACCATTCTGGGTTACTGCACGGTACAATTGTCCGTTAACGGAACTGTATACGATAATTTTAAAGTATTAATCATGAAGAATCTATGTGCGAGCGTGATCTTGGGCCTGGATTTCCAGTGCAACCACCAAAGCATCACGCTCAAGTACGGTGGGTCCCAGCCGCCCCTCACAGTGTGCGGTCTGGCTACCCTGAAGGTAAAGCAGCCTTCGCTATTCGCGAACCTTACCCCTAACTGCCGGCCAATAGCGACCAAAAGCAGGAGGTACAGCTGGGAGGACAGGTGGTTTATCGCGACCGAGGTAGACAGGCTCCTGAAAGAGCGCATTATTGAACGCAGCAACAGCCCGTGGCGCGCCCAAGTGGTAGTGGTAAGGGGTAGCGAGAAGAAACGGATGGTGATCGACTATAGCCAAACGATCAACAGGTACACCCAACTAGACGCCTACCCGCTACCCCGCATATCAGAAATGGTGAACCAAATCGCCCAATACCGGGTGTTCTCCACCATCGACCTCAAGTCAGCGTACCACCAGCTCCCTATCAGACCAGAGGACCGCCCGTACACCGCCTTCGAAGCGAACGGACGCCTCTACCAATTCCTCAGAGTCCCCTTTGGGGTGACGAATGGGGTCTCGGTCTTCCAGAGGGAGATGGACCGCATGGTCGATGACCACCACTTGCAGGCAACCTTCCTCTACCTCGACAACGTCACCATCTGCGGTCACAACCAGCAGGATCATGACTCGAACCTTGAGAGGTTCCTGAAAACCGCACAAAAACTCAACCTCACCTACAACGAGGACAAGTGCGTTTTCAACACCACGCGTCTCTGCATACTAGGCAGCGTGGTGGAGAATGGGGAAATCGGACCAGACCCCGACCGATTGCGCCCCCTACGGGAGCTGCCCCTGCCCAACACTCCCAAAGCCCTGAAAAGGTGCCTGGGGTTATTTTCTTATTATTCCCAATGGGTCCCCAACTACTCCGACAAAGCCCGCCCCCTCTTGAAAGCATCCTCTTTTCCGCTCTCTGCTGAGGCCCACGCCGCCTTCAAAAGCATTAAGCAAGATATTGAGCGGGCCACGCTACAGGCAGTGGACGAGAACACTCCCTTTCAAGTGGAAAGTGATGCGTCTGACTTTGCCTTGGTGGCCACCCTCAATCAGGCGGGGCGGCCCGTAGCTTTCTTCTCGAGGACCCTCCAAGGGCCCGAGATCAGACACTCCTCCGTAGAAAAGGAGGCCCAAGCCATCGTGGAGGCAGTGCGCCACTGGCGCCACTACCTAGCCGGCAAACGCTTCACCCTACTTACCGACCAGCGGTCGGTAGCGTTTATGTTCAATAATAAACAGAGGGGGAAGATTAAAAATGATAAGATTCTTAGGTGGCGGATCGAGCTCTCCACCTTCGAGTATGACATCATTTACCGGCCAGGGGCCCTTAACGAATCCCCTGACGCCCTCTCACGAGGGATGTGTGCCAGCGCCACCGGGGATCGGCTACAAACCCTCCACAACGACCTCTGCCACCCAGGGGTCACGCGGCTGTTCCACTTCATAAAGTCCCGTAACTTACCCTACCCGATTGAGGAAGTTCGGTCTCTGACCAGGAACTGCCGCACTTGCGTTGAGTGCAAGCCTCGGTTCTACCGCCCAGATAGAGCCCACTTAATCAAAGCTACACGGCCCTTTGAGCGGCTCAGCTTAGATTTCAAGGGCCCCCTCCCGTCAGTCGACCGCAATGTTTACTTCCTGAACATTGTGGATGAATACTCCCGTTTCCCATTTGCCTTCCCCTGCCCAGACATGACCAGCGCCACGGTCATTAAATGCCTCAACAGCCTGTTCTGCCTGTTCGGTATGCCGAGCTACATCCATACGGATAGGGGGGCGTCCTTCATGAGTGAAGAGCTACGCCAGTACATGCTGTCCAGGGGGATCGCCACGAGCCGTACCACCAGCTACAACCCCCGGGGTAACGGTCAAGTGGAGCGAGAGAACGGGACAGTATGGAAAGCAGTCACTCTAGCTCTAAGGACCAAGGGCCTCCCTATCTCCCGCTGGCAGGAAGTCCTCTCAGATGTGCTCCATTCGATACGGTCGCTATTGTGTACTGCCACTAATGCCACGCCTCATGAACGAATGTTTGTCTTTCCCCGGAAATCCACCTCAGGCGTATCCATGCCGTCATGGCTCTCCACCCCAGGTCCGGTATTCGTGCGAAGGCATGTGAGGGGCCACAAGACGGACCCTCTCGTGGAGCCAGTGCACCTACTCCACGCCAACCCCCAATACGCGTATGTCCGGCACGCCGACGGAAGGGAGGACACCGTGTCCATAAAAGACGTCGCCCCAGCCGGTAACGACAACAACCACGGCAATAGCAACAACAACGATCACAGCAACTCTTACCCACCCACTACTCTTTCATCACCCCCGGAAGAACATCGACCAACGGCACCCCCACCAACTACCCCTTCAACAACCCTGGCGGCACCCCCGGCAGAGACCCAGGAGGCCACCGGGGACACCCAGCTGACACCCGCGACACCACAACAGCCACGTCGGTCGCAGAGGACTATCAAACCCCCGAGCAGACTAAATCTATAGAAGGGGTGAATGTGATGAAATATTCCATTCATCACTGCCTGTGACTGTGGTTGGTTTCAGGTTTCAGTTCCCTTACCTCAGTTCCATCTCCTCACCATTGTATTGTATATTGTAATGTATTGTGTGTAGGGCTCCGCCCATACCTGGCCCCTATGTAAGCAAGCTCAGTCTGGCCTCATATCCAGTACTGCAGACCTCCAGATGGAAGATACCTCTCTCCACTGCGTGTTACCTTCTAAGTTAATAAAAGCCTTGTTTTGTTTCGCTAACATCGAGTCTCGGAATTATTGAGGCACATCACCCAGTATCATTCTGGTGAATCTGCACTGCATCTTCCTGTGCTGGCACATTCTATGGTTTGTGCAGAATATCTAGTGTGTGCTTGAGTAGCAAGAGAATCCTTCTCTGTGAGGATTAGACCTTGCTGTACACCCCCGATCCTGGCAAGACTCCGGGACTAGACCGGCTACCTGCTGAGCACTTGTTGCACGTTGGGTAGACAGTAGTTCAGGTGTCCCTCCATCCACTTCTCCACCCCCCAAACTATTATTACATGTTTTGTTGTTGATTTAGCAACTTCTGCTGCATTAGGAAAGGTGACTCATCCCCTGATGATTGTTTTTTTCAGATTTTTCATTTAATATCCAAAGTCTACAAAAATTGCCAAATTGCGACATTAACAGGCAACTGTTTAATACTTTGCTACGTCACACCTCCGTCTGCTGTTTTAACTGAAGGCGTTCACCCATTTATTTAAAATCCATTAAGACCCACATTAAAATATTGGACAAAGAAGTGTCAGAAGAATGCATTAATCATTCTTAGGCTGTTATCGCGAGCAGTATGGTTTAGTCTAAGACTGACTTTCTAAGTGGGAAACTAATCTGACACCCTCCTTAGAATGTTCCCAGGAACCTACCCTTCACTGCTGAGGAGATGCTTTTAGAAACTGCCTCCTGGATAATACATTTCCTTTTTTCCCTTTGTTTTTTGCAAATCAATAGAAAGATCTCTGCCGGGACGTGATGAATTCTCCGAAAGAATCTGAAAAATGATAGATTAAAACAATTAAACAACTTGGCAGAGTCCCTGCTGCTGCTTCAGAGTAGGCCAAAGCCTCTCGGATTACTTTGCAGAGATTGCGCCTGATGACCCCTGTGGCCTCTCGGATGACAGCACCCCGCCTCGCCGCTTCAGGCAGCATTTTTTCTGCTGGCTTCTCATTGATTCTAATAGTCTTAATAGAAAAAATGGGCTCAGATGTTCAGGCCAATCAGTCTGCAATCAGTCTCTGGGTCTCCACAGCTGGAGCCAAGTGGCGAGGCTTGGTAAACAGTGAGGAGACGGTAAACAGACCAGTGGAGCCTGGAAACTTCAACAGATCTGGTGCTATGTAAGTCTGGGAGAAAGAGATGACTCGTGTTTTCTGGACCCAGCAAACGAGGTACAGTGCTGTCAACTCCCTGACTGACAGCCATACAAAGCAGCACCTTGTAATTACTCACACCTATCCCATCACAGCCCAATTGTCCCAGAAATCCTTTCGACTCCTGTCGAGAGTAATGTTTTTTCTTTATCATTTTATTTGAAAGAAAGACTTGCATTTATATAGCGCCAATCATGACCACCGGACGTCCCAAAGCGCTTTACAGTGAATAAAGTACTTTTTGAAGTGTAGTCACTGTTGTAATGTAGGAAATTTGTTGCCAGGTAAGTTTGGATTTCATGTGTAGAACGCTTCAAGAAAAATGCACCCATATTTTAGTGAGGGACAAGTCAAGAGAGGCTATAAATAAGATGACGGGGACTGTGAGCCCAACCCTAAACTACATCCATTTAAACAAAATGGAAGATCAACAAAGGCTGGAAATCTGAAATAAAGGAAAACAGAAAATGGCAGAAATAACACAGAAGGCTGTGAATGAAGGAAGCATTGTTGGTAGCTGTTGAGGGTGTCAACAATCCCCGTCACAAAACAGTCATACATGGTAAACATTCAAATGAGTAAAAGCTAGTGTTAAGCGATTGAAAGAGCACGGTGCACCATGCATGCTTTGGCATTCTATTTAAGAGAATGCTGTGGTACTTGGAACAACTTTACCAGACCAACTGAGCTCCCTGGACCACTTGTGTACTTCAAGTCATGTCTTTTGGAGTTACTGTACTTGTTGACGTAAGTTACTACCTCTTCCTGTGTACTTTGGGGCACTCTTCTTATGGGGTCTGTGGCATGGGGGTACCAAAGATCGTTGCATTTCATAGGAACACAGGCCATTCAGCCCCTCGAGCCTGTTCCACCATTCAATGAGATCATGGCTGATCTGTGACCTAACTCCATATATCCGCCTTTGGCCCATATCCCTTAATACCTTTGGTTAACAAACATCTATCAATCTCAGATTTAAAATTAACAATTGATCTAGCATCAATTGCCATTTGTGGAAGAGAGTTCCAAACTTCAACCACCCTTTGTGTGTAGAAGTGTTTCCTAATTTCACTTCTGAAAGGTCTGGCTCTAATTTTTAGACTATGCCCCCTAGTCCTAGAATCCCCAACCAGCGGAAATAGTTTCTCTCTATCTACCCTATCAGTTCACCTTAATATCTTGAAAACTCCGATCAAATCACTCCTTTATCTTCTAAATTCCAGAGAATACAACCCTAGTTTGTGTAACCTCTCCTTGTAATGTAACCCTTGGAGTCCATGTATCATTCTGGTAAATCTACACTGCACTCCCTCCAAGGTCAATATATCCTTCCTAAGGTGTGGTGCCCAGAACTGAATACATAACTCCAGTTGTGGTCTAACCAAGGCTTTGTATAGCTGTAGATTGAGAACATCCGTTCAACTGCCTCTGCCACTACCCTTCCTTCCCCTAGCCCATCGGGCCAAACTTCCCCCCTGCCCTAGCCCTGAACTCATATCTTTCTCCAGTTTCTCTCCAATCTCCCCTCATGACCTCTCCGCACTCATCTTGTCCATGAGACCCACTTCCTGCTCCCTCGACCCTATTCCCACCAAACTGCTGACATTGTTAATGGTTCTCCTCAAATCTGCTGTCATCAGCCCTCTCCTCAAAAAAACAACCCTTGGCTGCTCCGTCCTTGCAAGCTATCGCCCCATCTGCAACCTCCCTTTCCTCTCCAAAATCCTTGAACGTGTTGTCGCCTCCCAAATCCTTGCCCATCTTTCCCGCAACTCCATGTTTGAATCCCTCCAATCAGGTTTCTGCCCCTGCCACAGTACGGAAACGGCTCTCATCAAAGCCACAAATGACATCCTTTGTGACTGTGACAAAGGTAAACTATCCCTCCTCGGCCTTCTTGACTTGTCTGCAGCCTTTGACATGGTTGACCACTCCATCCTCCTCCAACGTCTCTCCACCATTGTCCAGCTGGGTGGGAGTGCACTCGCCTGGTTCCATTCTTATCTATCTAATCGTAAGCAGAGAATCACCGGCAATGGCTTCTCTTCCCGCTTCTACATCATTACCTCTGGTGTCCTCCAAGGATTTATCCTAGGCCCCCTCCTATTTCTCAACTATATGTTGCCCCTTGGCGACATCATCCAAAAACACTGCGTCAGTTTCCACATGTACGCTGACGACATCCAGCTCGACCTCACCACCACTTCTCTCGACCCCTCCACAGTCTCTAAATTGTCAGACTGACATCCAGTTCTGGATGAGCAGAAATTTTCTCCAAATATTGGGAAGACCGAAGCAATTGCTTTCATGCCCCGCCACAAACTCCATTCCCTAGCCACTGACTCCATCCCTCTCCCTAACATTTGTCTGAGGCTGAACCACACAGTTCGCAATCTTGGTGTCATATTTGACCCTGAAATGAGCTTCCGACCACATATCCACGGCATAACTAAGAATGCCTATTTTCGCCTCTGTAACATCGCCCGTCCCCGCCCTTGCCTCAGCTCATCCGCTGCTGAAACCCTCATCCATGCCTTTTTTACCTCTGTACTTGACTATTCCAATGCACTCCTGGCTGGCCTCCCACATTCTACCCTACGTAAACTTGAGGTCTTCCAAAACTCGGCTGCCCGTGTCCTAACTCGCACCAAGTCCTGTTCACCCATCACCCCTGTGCTCACTGACCTACATTGGTTCCCAGTTAAGCAATGCCTCAGTTTCAAAATTCTCATCCTTGTTTTCAAATCCCTCCATGGCCTCGCCCCTCCCTATCTCTGTAATCTCCTCCAGCCCCACAACCGCCCAAGATATCTGCGCTCCTCTAATTCTGCCCTCTTGAGCATCCCTGATTATAATCGCTCAACCATTGGTGGCCGTGCCTTCTGTTGCCTAGGCCCTAAGCTCTGGAATTCCCTCCCTAAACCTCTCCGCCTCTCTACCTCACTTTCCTCCTTTAAGACACTCCTTAAAACCTACCTCTTTGACCAAGCTTTAGGTCATCAGCCCTAATTTCTCCTTATCTGGCTCAGTGTCAAATTCTTTTGTCTTATAATATTCCTCCGAAGCACCTTGGGACATTTCACTACGTTAAAGGCGCTATATAAATACAAGTTGTTGTTGTTGCAGCATAAGAACATAAGAACATAAGGAATAGGAGCAGGAGTAGGCCATACGGCCCCTCGGGCCTGCTCCGCCATTCAATAGGATCATGGCTGATCTGAATCTAGACTCACGTTCACTTCCCTGCCCTCTCCCCGTAACCCCTAATTCCCTTATCTGCTAGGAAAATGTCTATCTCCATTTTAAATTTATTTAATGTTGCAGCTTCCACAGCTCTCTGGGGTAGCAAATTCCATAGATTTACTACCCTCTGAGTGAAGAAGTTTCTCCTCATCTCAGTTTTGAAAGGGCAGCCCCTTATTCTAAGATTATGCCCCCTAGTTCTAGTCTCACCCATCAGTGGAAATATCCTCACCGCATCCACCCGATCAAGCCCCCTCACAATCTTATATGTTTCGATAAGATCGCCTCTCATTCTTCTGAACTCCAATGAGTAGAGTCCCAATCTACTCAACCTTTCCTCATACGTCAACCCCCTCATCTCTGGAATCAACCGAGTGAACCTTCTCTGAACCGCCTCGAGAGCAAGTATATCTTTTCTTAAATATGGAAACTAAAACTGCACGCAATATTCCAGGTGTGGCCTCACCAATACCCTGTATAACTGCAGCAAGACTTCCCTGTTTTTATACTCCATCCCCCTTGCAATAAAAGCCAAGATTCCATTGGCCTTCCTGATCACCTGCTGCACCTGCATACTAACTTTTTGTGTTTCATGCACCAGGACCCCCAGATCCCTTTGTACTGTAGCACTTTGCAGTTTCTCTCCATTTAGATAATAACATGCTCTTTGATTTTTTCTGCCAAAGTGCATAACCTCACACTTTCCAACATTATATTGCATCTGCCAAATCTCTGCCCACTCACTTAGCCTGTCTATGTCCTTTTGCAGGTTTTTTATGTCCTCCTCACTCACTGCTTTCCCTCCCAGCTTTGTATCGTCGGCAAACTTGGATATGTTGCACTCGGTCCCTTCCTCCAAATCGTTAATATAGATTGTAAAGAGCTGGGGTCCCAGCATTGACCCCTGCGGAACACCACTAGTTACTGATTGCCAGCCCGAAAACGAACCATTTATCCCAGCTCTCTGTTTTCTGTTAGATAGTCAATCTTCCACCCATGCCAGTATATTACCCCCAATCCCGTGATTTTTTATCGTGATCAGTAATCTTTTGTGTGGAACCTTGTCAAATGCCTTTTGGAAGTCGAAATACACTACATCCACTGGTTCCCCTTTATCCACCCTGTATGTTACATCCTCAAAGAATTCGAGCAAATTTGTCAAACATGACTTCCCCTTCGTAAAACCATGCTGACTCTGTCCTATTAAATTATGTTTATCCAAATGCTCTGTTACTGTTTCCTTAATAATGGACTCCAACATTTTGCCAACCACAGATGTTAGGCTAACTGGCCAATAGTTTCCAGCTTTTTGTCTACTTCCCTTCTTAAATAAGGGTGTTACATTAGCAGTTTTCCAATCTGCCGGGACCTTTCCTGAGTCCAGGGAGTTCTGGAAAATGATCACCAATGCATCCACAATCCCTACCGCCACTTCTCTCAAGACCCTAGGATGTAGGCCATCAGGTCTGGGGGATTTATCCGCCTTAAGTCCCATTATTTTACTGAGTACCATCTCCTTAGTGATTTTAATCGTGTTTAGCTCCTCCCCCCCCCCCCATTGCCCCCTGTTTGTCCAGTGTTGGGATATTTTTAGTGTCCTCTACTGTAAAGACTGATACAAAATATTTGTTCAGCGTCTTTGCCATCTCCATGTTCCCCACCACTAGTTTCCCGGTTCCATCCTCTAAGGGACCAACGTTCACTTTAGCCACCCTTTTTCTTTTTATATAGCTGTAGAAACTCTTGCTATCTGTTTTTATATGTTTTGCTAGTTTACTTTCATAATCTATCTTCCCTTTCTTAATTAATCTTTTAGTTATTGTTTGCTGGCTTTTAAATGCTTCCCAATCTTCTATCCTCCCACTACATTTGGCTAATTTATATGCCCTTGTTTTCAGTCGAATACTATCCTTTATTACTTTACTAAGCCACGGATGGCTGTCTTTTCTTTTACTCCCCTTTTTCCTCAGTGGAATATATTTATCTTGAAAGATGTGAAATAGCTCCTTGAATGTAGACCACTGCTCTTGTACCGTCTTACACTTTAATCTGTTTTCCCAGTCCACTTTAGTCAATTCTACTCTCATACCTTCATAGTCTCCTTTATTTAAGCTTAGTACGCTGGTTTGAGATCCAACTCTCTCACCCTCAAACTGAATTTGGAATTCAACCATATTATGGTCACTCATTCCAAGGGGATCCTTTACTAGGACATTTTTTATTAATCCTGTCTCATTATAAGGTAGCCAAATCTAGTGGGAGGATAGAGGATTGGGAAAACTTTAAAAGACAGCAAAAAGTAACAAAAAGATTGATTAAGAAAGGGAAGATAGATTATGAAAGTAAATTAGCAAAAAATATAAAAACAGATAGTAAGAGTTTTTATAGTTATATAAAAAGAAAAAGGGTGGCTAAAGTAAATGTTGGTCCCTTAGAGGATGAGACCGGGAAATTAATGGTGGGAAATATGGAGATGGCAAAAACACTGAATGAATATTTTGTATCAGTCTTTACAGTAGAAGACACTAAGAATATCCCAACACTGGACAAACAGGGGGCTATAGGGGGGGAGGAGCTAAACACGATCAAAATCACTAAGGAAGTGGTACTCGGTAAAATAATGGGACTCAAGGCAGATAAATCACCTGGACCTGATGGCTTACATCCTAGGGTCTTGAGGGAAGTGGCGGTAGGGATTGTGGATGCATTGGTAATAATTTTCCAAAACTCCCTGGAATCAGCAAAGGTCCCGGCAGACTGGAAAACTGCTAATTATTTAAAAAGGGCAGTAGACAGAAGGCTGGAAACTATAGACCGGTTACCCTAACATCTGTGGTAGGTAAAATATTGGAGTCCATTATTAAGGAGACAGTAACAGGACATTTGGATAATCATAATTTAATAGGACAAAGTCAGCATGGTTTTATGAAGGGGAAGACATGTTTGACAAATTTGCTGGAGTTCTTTGAGGAAGTAACATATAGGGTGGATAAAGGGGAACCAGTGGACGTAGTGTATTTAGACTTCCAAAAGGCATTTGACAAGGTGCCACACAAAAGATTATTGCTTAAGATAAAAAATCACGGGATTGGGGGTAATATTCTGGCATGGATAGAGGATTGGCTATCTAACAGAAAGCAGAGAGTTGGGGTAAATGGTTCATTCTCGGACTGGCAATCAGTAACTAGTGATGTTCCACAGGGGTCAGTGCTGGGTCCCCAACTCTTTACAATCTATATTAACGATTTGGAGGAGGGGACTGAGTGTAACATATCAAAGTTTGCAGATGATACTAAGATGGGAGGGAAAGTAGTGAGTGAGGAGGACATAAAAAACCTACAAGGGGACATAGACAGGCTAAGTAAGTGGGCAGAGATTTGGCAGATGGAATACAATACTGGAAAGTGTGAGGTTATGCACTTTGGCAGGAAAAATCGTAGAGCAATTTATTATCTTAATGGCAAGAAACTGGAAAGTACTGAAGTACAAAGGGATCTGGGGGTCCTGGTGCACGAAACTCAAAAGGTTAGTATGCAGGTGCAGCAAGTGATTAAGAAGGCCAATGGAATGTTGGCTTTCATTGCTAGGGGGATAGAATATAAAAATAGGGAGGTATTGCTTCAGTTGTACAAGGTATTGGTGAGACCGCACCTGGAATACTGCATACAGTTTTGGTGTCCATACTTAAGAAAAGACATACTTGCTCTCGAGTCAGTACAAAGAAGGTTCACTCGGTTAATCCCGGGGATGAGGGGATGGACATATGAGGAGAGGCTGAGTAGATTGGGACTCTACTCATTGGAGTTCAGAAGAATGAGAGGCGATCTTATTGAAACATATAAGATTGTGAAGGGGTTGGATCGGGTGGATGCGGGGAGGATGTTCCCGATGATGGGTGAAACTAGAACTAGGGGGCATAGTCTTAGAATAAGGGGCTGCTCTTTCAAAACTGAGATGAGGAGGAACTACTTCACTCAGAGGGTGGTAGGTCCATGGAATATGCTGCCCCAAAAAGCTGTAGAAGCTACATCATTACATAAATTTATAACAGAAATAGACAGTTTCCTAGAAGTAAAGGGAATAAAGGGTTATGGGGAACGGGCAGGAATTTGGACATGAGTCTAGGTTCGGATCGGTCATGGCCCTGTGGGTAGCAGAGCGGGCCCAGGGGCCGTGTAGCCTGATCCTGCTCCTATTTCGTGTGTCTAATTCTGTTAGATTCAGGAGATGGTTCAGTGATAGTAGATTGGCGGTTAGGATCAGATCAGCCATGATCTTATTGAATGGCGGAGCAGGCTCGAGGGGCCGATTGGCCTACTCCTGCTCCTATTTCTTATGTTCTTATGTTCTTATTACACAGGACCAGATCTAAGATTGCCTGCCCCCTGGTTGGTTCAGTTACATACTGCTCAAGGAACCCGTCCCTAATACACTCTATGAACTCTTCCTCAATGCTGCCATGCCCAATTTGATTAGTCCAGTCAATATGAAAGTTAAAATCCCCCATGATTATAGCTGTTCCCTTATTACAAGCCCCAACTATTTCCTGATTTATACTCCGACCAACAGAGTTGCAACTGTTAGGAGGCCTATAGACTACGCCCACTCGTGACTTTTTCCCCTTCTTATTCCTTATCTCCACCCAAACTGTTTCACTATCCTGATCCTTTGACCCAATATCATTTCTGACTATTGCAGTGATTCCATTCTTGATTAACATAGCAACCCCACCTCCCTTTCCTTCCTGTCTGTCCTTCCTAATTGTCAAATACCCTTGTATGTTTAGTTCCCAGTCATGATTATCTTGCAGCCATGTTTCCGTAATGGCCACCAGATCATACCCATGTCTAGTTATTTGCACCGTCAACTCGTCAATTTTGTTATGAATGCTGAGTGTTTTCTGACAATTTATTCCTGCTTTTACCCCTTTTACTACTTTACCTTTATGATTATACATTCTGTCCCTTCCTGACACGCTCTGGTTTTTAATTCCCCCACTGCTACCTTGCTCTATTGCCTTCTCCGCTGTCATTTTTATTTTTTGCTCTCTTAAAACCTCCCCCCCACTAATTAGCTTAAAGCCCTCTCTACAGCCCTAGTTATTTGATTTGCCAGGATTCTAGTCCCAGCACTGACCAAGTGAAGTCCGTCCCAACGGAACAGCTCTCTCCTGTCCCAGTACTGATGCCAGTGTCCCAGGAAGCAAAACCCATTTCTCCCACACCAGTCTTTGAGCCACGCATTTAACTCTCGAATTTTATTTACCCTAGCCAAATTTGCACGTGGCTCAGGTAGTAATCCAAAGATTATTACCCTTGTGGTTCTGCTCTTTAATTTGGCCCCTAGCTGCTCAAACTCCCTCAGCAGAACCTCCTTCCTTGTCCTATCTATGTCGTTGGTACCAACATGGACCACGACAACTGGATCCTCCCCCTCCCACTCCAAGTTTCTCTCCAGCCCAATGGAGATGTCCTTAACCCTGGCACCGGGCAGGCAACACAGCCTTCGGGACTCTCGCTCTCGGCTGCAAAGAACTCTATCTATCCCCCTAACGATACTATCCCCTACCACTACAACATTTCTTTTAACTCCCCCCCACTTGAATGGCCCCCGGCTCCACGGTGCTGTGGCCAGGTTGCTCATCCTCCCCGCAGCCCCTGTTCCCATCCTCACAGGGAGTAAGAGCCTCAAACCTGTTGGACAAGAGCAAGGGCTGCGGCTCCTCCAACACTACCTCCTGGATCCCCGTACCTGCCTCACTTCTAGTCACACCATCCTGACCCTGGCCACGGACTACATCTGAATTAATTAATCTAATTGGTGTGACTACCTCCTGATACACAGAGTCCAGGTAACTCTCCCCCTCCCTGATGTGTCTCAGTGTTTGAAGCTCGGACTCCAGCTCTTCAACACGGAGCCGGAATTCCTCGAGCAGCCAACACTTACTGCAAATGTGATCACCGTGAGCATCAATGGTGTCCACCAGCTCCCACATATTGCAGCAGCAACACATCACCTGATCTCCCATTCTATGTAATTAATTAAATTTATTAATATTATTTTTAAATACCCTCTGCCCCGATTCTAGATGATGAATATCGCACCTTAGAAACTATAAACCACAGAGTTTAAGCTTAAAATAGAGAGAAATACTTACCAACCAATCACTTACCCGTTTTATGGCGACGTCACACTTGGATTACTTTTTACCTCTCTCCTTCCCTCCGGGTTCCGAGTTCGGAGACTGGTAGGCCTTACCTGGTCTCTGGGGCCTTTTATAGTCCCGCTCTGCTGCTCAAGATTCCCGCCAACGCTGTGAGGCCTTACCTGGTCTCTGGGGCCTTTTATAGCCCCGCTCTGCCGCTCGAGTTTCCCGCTGACGCTGTGAGGCCTTACCTGGTCTCTGGGGCCTTTTATAGCCCCGCTCTGCCGCTCGAGTTTCCCGCCGACGCTGTGAGGCCTTACCTGGTCTCTGGGGCATTTTATAGCCCCGCTCTGCCGCTCGAGATTCCCACCGACGCTGTGAGGCCTTACCTGGTCTCTGGGACCTTTTATAGCCCCTCTCTGCCGCTCAAGATTCCCGCCGACGCTGTGAGGCCTTACCTGGTCTCTGGGGCCTTTTATAGCCCCGCTCTGCCACTCGAGATTCTACCCTCGTGTATCGTAGCCCTTTCGATAAGAAGGCCAACATTCCATTAGCCTTTTTGATTATTTTCCGTACTTGTCCATAACATTTTAATGATCTAACTACATGGACCCCAAGGGGGAAAAATTCAGTTGGTTTGTGCCTCCCGTTAGTGCCTTAAGAGGGCGCTAATGGGGCCCAAAGCAACTAGCACCCGTGCGCGGCGATGTTTGCGCCACTCACAAAATTAACTAGACATTTTGCGGCGGCACTAAATACTACCGCCACGATCTCCTGCACCGGCAGATCGTGACGTCAGTCGAGTGTACAACGCCCCGGTAGTGCCCCGGACCGGATATTGAGTGGCGCCCCCTGCCTTACCATCTGCCGCTAGCAATGACAGGTTGAGGGGAGCGTTTTGCAGTCAGGAAGGAGCTGGGGGAGCGCTATTTAAAGGCGACCACTTCCTGCCTTTTTTTGTTGGTGACATTTTTGCACCACGCATTCTGAGAGAGAGAGAGACTTCTGGAGAGATTCAACGCTGTGTGAAGGAGTTTTGGGTATTGAGCAGCACTTTGCAGGTTCATTTTGATTTGCCCTTCCTTGTATCGATTTAGAAGAGACTGTGGGGACTGCACTCTGAGCCCTTTCCCTGGGCCTTTCCAGCAGATTTGATGTACAGGTCTCTTCAGGCCGAGATTCAAGGCTGCAATGACAGGATGTGGATGGAGAGCAAGATCAACCCTCCCCTTTAAGAACTGGCCGGTGCCAGTGTGTCTGTGTTCCATTGCTGACTGACATCACATGAGCTTCGCCAGCGCTCTGAGGTAGTGCCTCGCTGCTCGGCCTTTGCGCCTTCAGAGAGGTGTGCAGCACTTGATTTAGCGCTCCAATCAACTCCAGGGGCAATAAAAGCCAAGTTTGCAGTTGAAGGCGATAATTAGCGCCAGGCGCTAAACTTTGCGCACAGCCGATAATCGCTGAATTTATTGATAATAATTTATTAATACTGAATTTTTCCTCCCAAGTCTCATTAGACCTCCACTGTTTTAAGCTTTTCACCATTTAGAAAGTACTTTGATTTATCCTTTTTAAGTCCAAAGCTGATGACCTCATATTTGCCTACACTGAAATCCATTTGCCACAGTTTTGCCCATTCACTTAATCTATTAATATCTCTTTGTAATTTTTGTAGTGTATGTGCCTTTAAGAGCCCCCTGTGTACTGTAATGCCGGTAATGGCCACTCGGGCTATATAAGCCTGTATATTGTGTTGTATCAGTTAGTTCACCTCCAGACTTTGTTCAGTAAACACCTGTGAAACCAACTCCTGCCTTCAGTGTCTCTATTAACACATGGATACAACAGTGGCGACGAATTGGAAACGGACTTACCTGCAATTCAGCAGCACCTCAAGGACATCGATTCCTCAGACGTCCAAAGTCGAAGAAAAGCAAGAAAAAAAAAGCTATGGTTTCACCAGCTAGCCGAGCTGGTGGCAGGTACTGCAATAATCCTTCCTGGGCGGCGGGCTGGGGCTCCATCGGCTGGCTCTGCAGCGAGGCCAAGCAGCGAAGACGGAGGCAAGCAGAAACAGACGAGGGGGGAGCACTCGGGAGACGGCCGGCGCTGCAAAGCAGGTTGGCGTTCAGACCTAGCAGAGAGGGTCCGGCGGGAACGAGTCTCCACCTGTAAATAAAAAAAATAAAAATTAAAAAAACCGCGGAAAACAGCGTTGTCAGCAGCAGCAGCGGCGGGAAAGTGCGGGAAGCGCCATATCTTTTCTGCAGGAAAGAAAGAAAAGCGCGGGAAGCACCATTTTTTTCCAGGATGCCTAAGGCTGGCAATATTGATGCTTTTGATAACGATATAGAGGATTGGACCACATATGTGGAAAGAGTGGAGGTATATTGCACAGCAAATGGAATAGAAAATGATAAAATGGCGTCAGTACTTTTAAATCTAATGGGCACAAAGACATACGGGCTGTTACGAAACGTAATCACTCCAGCCAAACCAAAGGACAAGAATTTAAAGGAAATTGTTGATACCCTACAGGAGCACTTAAACCCAACACCGCTGCTGATAGCGGAACGATTCAAATTCTTCAAGAGGAATCAGCACAAGAATGAAAGTAACGCTGATTACCTTACCGAATTAAGAAAGCTATCAAAGCACTGCCAATTCGGGGCAGGACTGGCAGATTCTCTTCAAGACAAATTCATCTGCGGTCTCCTAAGTGAAGGAACACAGAAAAGGCTGCTTTCTGAGAAAGATTTGACACTGGACAAGGCTTTCAGTATGGCTGTATCATACGAAGCAGCCGCAAGAGGAGCTGCAGAGATACAGCAAAAGACACAGGACTTCGGCATCCATGAAATGACACAGGGTTTCGAGAGATGTTATCGCTGCGGCAGATCCACCCATGACCAGAGGGACTGCTGGTTCAAGGACAAAGCATGCAGGCAATGCGGAAAGATTGGACACATTGCACGGGTATGCCGATCTGGACAAAAAAAATCCACGGACAGGAAAAAAAAAATCAATAAAGAAAAGTACAGAAAGGTACAAATGATGACGGACAGTAGCTCCGAAGACCAGAAGAGCGATAGCGACTCCGGAAACAAGAGACTAAACTGTCTCAAATTACATAATGTAATTGCCAAAGAAGATTACCAGACCATTTGGGTTACCGTCACGATAGCAGGGTCCCCAGTTAAAATGGAGCTAGATACAGGATCAGCTCTGACCGTCATAAATCGACGGGATTACGAGCGGCTATTTCCGCATATACCTTTAAAAGACACATCCATTATCTTGAAAACATATACAGGCCAGAAAGTATACCCCAAAGGAAAAATAAGGGTGCCTGTTGTATACAACGGCAAGGAAATACAGAAGTTGTATTTATACATTCTACAAGATGGTGGTCCACCGCTGTTGGGACGTGAATGGATCAGGAAGATACGTTTAGACTGGCACTCCATTCAGGCACTGACGGTGACCAGTAAGGAAAAAAATGATGATGACGTCATACCTGAACGATTAAAAGACATCTTGGCCAACGCCAAGGAAGTGTTTCAAGAGAAACCAGGAACTTTGAAAGGCATCACCGCCTCAATAAAAGTGGAAGATGCGGCAATTCCCAAGTTTTTTAAGGCAAGGCCGGTGCCATACGCAATTCGTCCAGCAGTCGAGGCAGAGCTGGAGAATTTGGAAAAGGCAGGCATATTATCCAAGACAGATTGGAGCGAGTGGGCAACACCCATCGTCCCGGTCATGAAGAAAACGTTGAATAATGATAAATCTGAAGAACAGAGAAAAATTTGCATCTGTGGAGACTTCAAGGTGACTGTAAACCCGGTCCTTCACACGGTACAGTATCCTCTTCCGAGGATAGAAGATATTTTCGCCTCACTATCCGGAGGGAAACGTTTCACCAAAATTGACTTGGCACAGGCATATGAACAGATGGAGGTTGAAGAGGCCTCTAAAAAGTATCTCACGATAAATACACACAAAGGCCTGTACCAGTACAATCGACTGGTTTTCGGAGTAGCATCAGCTCCAGCTATCTGGCAAAGAGCTATGGAGCAAGTCCTCCAAGGGATTCCAGGGACTCAATGCTACCGAGACGACATCCTTGTAACAGGAGAAAACGACAACGAGCACCTTGCCAATTTGGAGCAGGTGCTCACTAGGCTGAGAGAACGGGGCCTATGAGCAAATCGCCCCAAGTGCGAATTTTTCCAGAATCAAATATCATATTGTGGCCACATAATTAATAAGGAAGGGTTGCATAAGTCACCTGAAAAAATTGAAGCAGTCATAAAAGCCCCAGCACCTGAAAATGTTTCACAATTAAGGTCGTTCCTGGTATTAATAAATTACTACCATAAATTTTTACCGAACTTATCAACTCTTCTGCACCCTTTTAATGAACTGCTACAAACAGGAGTAATTTGGAAATGGAGCGAAGACTGTAAACGTGCCTTCCATAAATGCAAAGACTTAATCACGTCCAAGGAAGTTTTGGCTCATTACAACCCATCACTGCCAATCAGACTGGCGTGCGATGCATCCCCTTACGGGGTAGGAGCGGTGTTATCGCATAGATTCCCTGATGGCTCGGAACGGCCGATAGCTTTTGCGTCACGCTCATTGAACTCAGCTGAGCGTAACTATGCCCAAATCGACAGGGAAGCACTCAGCCTGGTATGGGGAGTGAAGAAATTCAACCATTACCTACACGGACAAAAATTTACCTTGTTGACTGACCATCAACCCCTCATCTCCATATTCAACCCTAAAAAGGGTGTTCCCATTATGACAGCGCAAAGGCTACAAAGGTGGTCCCTTTTTCTAGGGGCACACCAATATGACATAGAATACAAAGGATCAAAACAGCATGGGAATGCTGACGGTTTATCGCGCCTACCGTTGCCAACGGTAGAAGAGGCACCTACAGTAGACCCAGTGGAGATGTTCCACTCTACCATAGTCGAATATCTACCAGTAACAAATTCTGCCATTGAAAGGGAAACGAGAAATGACCCGACTCTCTCATGAGTCTACGATTTAACAGTGAAGGGATGGCCAGCACATGGCGAACCACTGTTGCCAGCATTCTCGCAACGAAGAGAACAGCTGTCAGTGTGCCGAGGAACCTTGATGTGTGGATCCAGAGTGGTGATTCCACCCAAACTCCAGGATAAAGTTCTAAAGGAGCTTCACGAGGGGCATCTGGGTGGAGTGAAAATGAAGAACCTAGCCAGGGCGTTTGTATGGTGGCCAGGTATCGATGGAGACATCGAAGAAATGATCAAGAGCTGCCTAGGATGCCAGAAGGTCCAAAACGCTCGACCACAAGCCCCTCTACATCCATGGGAGTGGCCCTCATCTCCATGGCAAAGGGTACACATCGACTTTGCTGGTCCATTTATGGACTCAATGTTCTTAATCGCGGTTGATGCACACTCCAAGTGGCCGGAGGTAATAAAGATGTCCTCCACCACCACGGAAAAAACCATCACAGTATTAAGGACCATATTTGCCAGGAATGGGCTGCCTGAACAGATCTGTTCTGATAATGGACCGCAATTTGTGTCCGAAGAATTCAGGAAGTTCTTAAAAAACAATGGGGTTAAGCACTACACATCCGCCCCATACCATCCCGCCACCAATGGATTGGCTGAAAGGTTTGTCCAGACCTTCAAGAAGGCCATAAAGGCCATGGGTAATGGAAACATAAAACTTCAGCATAAGGTAGATAACTTCTTGTTTGCAAACAGGAATGCAACACATATGGTTACAAACCAAACTCCCGCCATGATGTTCTTCAATAGAAGCCTAAGATGCCGGCTGGATTTGATCAAGCCAAACATCAGAAGGGACGTGGAGAACCGGCAATTTCAAGGCATGAATGAAAGGCCAACTAGAACCTTCCAGATAGGTCAACAAGTTTTGGCCCGGGACTACCGTACCGAGAAATGGCAGCCTGGAACTATTTGCACACGACTAGGACCGCTGATGTATACCATGGACATTGGAGAAAGCATAATAAGGTGCCATGCTGACCAAATCATAGAGTCATCCAAAAAGGGACAACCTACACCACAACTCTATACGCCTAATGATGAAGTAGAGATACCCATAGTATCTACTTCCGATCCGGTGATACTGGAACCAGGTGAACCCAACACTGGCATTCAAGCCGAATCAGCCTTGCCAAAAGAACCTACTACACCACCAGAAACTACTACACCACCGAGGCGTTATCCGGACCGAGTCAGGAAGCCTCCAGAGAGACTGACTTATAATTGATTAACTGCAGCAATGTGTAAATTATTGTTCTTGTAACATGTAATTAATGATTACTTAAAATATTATGTACTGGTTGGCTAAAAGGGGAGGAATTGTAGTGTATGTGCCTTTAAGAGCCCCCTGTGTACTGTAATGCCGGTAATGGCCACTCGGGCTATATAAGCCTGTATATTGTGTTGTATCAGTTAGTTCACCTCCAGACTTTGTTCAGTAAATACCTGTGAAACCAACTCCTGCCTTTAGTGTCTCTATTAACACACGGACACAACAATTTTATGCTTCCATCTACACTGCTTACAATGCCACCTATTTTTGTGTCATCAGCAAACTTGGATATGTGGCTTACCCATGATCTAAGTCGTTAATAAACACAGTGAATAGTTGAGGCCCCAAAGCAGAGCCCTGCGGGACATCACAATCACATCCTGCCAATTAGAGTACCTGCCCATTATCCCTACTCTCTGTCTCCTGCAGCTCAGCCAATTTCCTAACCAGGTCAATAATTTGCATTCAATTTCATGAGTTTCAACTTTAGCTAACTGAGGGACTTTATCAAATGCCTTCTGGAAGTCCATATAAATAACATCCATAGACATTCCCCTGTCCACTACTTTAGTCACCTCTTCAAAAAATTCAATCAGTTTCGTCAGGCATGACCTACCCTTTACAAATCCATGCTTGCTCTCTCTGGTCAGCCGACAATTTTCAAGGCGTTCAATCACCCTATCCTTAATTATAGAATCTAGTAATTTCCTGACAACAGATGTTACGTTAACTAGCCGATAATTCCCTGGTTTCCCTTTATCACCTTTCTTAAATAGTGGAGTGACGTGCACAATTTTCCAATCTAAAGGAACAGTTCCTGAATCGAGAGAACTTTGGAAGATTATAGTTAGGGCATCTGCAATGTGCTCACCTACTTCCTTTAAAACCTTGGGATGGAAACCGTCTGGTCCTGGGGATTTGTCACTCTTTAGTGCCATTATTTTCTTCATTACTGTTATTTTGCTTATGTTAATTCTTGTGAGGCCCCATCCATGATTCAATATTAGTTTCCTTGGGATGTGTGGCCTGCTATCCTCTTCCTCTACTGTAGATACTGACACAAAGTAGTTATTCAACGTGTCCGCCATTTCCTTATTTTCATTTACAATATCACTGTTACCAGTTTTCAAGGGGCCTACATTTCTTCTGACCACCCTCTTTTTCCTAATACAATTGTAAAAAGAAATGGTGTTGATTTTGCTACCACTTGCAGGTTTCTTTTCATACTCCCTTTTTGTAGCTCTTACTATCTGTTTTGTCACCTTTTGTTGTTCTTTGTATCTTTCCCAGTTGCCAGGATTTGTGCTAGTTCTTGCATTTTTGTTTGCTTTTTCTTTTAGTTTTATGTTGTCCCTTACCTCTTTAGTCATCCATTGCAAGTAAAGATCTTGCCCCTTAGGGGTATAAACTGGTTCTGTATCACATTAAATTCTTTTTTGAACATCTCCCACTCATCTTCTGTCATTTTACCCATTAACAGATTTGCTCAGTTTACTCTGGACAGTCTCTGTCTCATCGCACTGAAGTCAGCCCACGTTGAACACAATCATAATGGCCTGGAATTTGCGGTCAGGATGATAGCAAACTGGCAGCGTTCGCCGTCATGCCACCTTTGAAGCTGACCGTAACTTCGGGATTTGGTGCATGCACAGGTACATGCGGAAATCCTGAAGTTGCAGTCTGCCATGGACAGCTCCGAAACAGGCAGCGCTGTGCCCCCATCCCCCACAGAGCCAGCAATCTGTGTAATCAGCCAAATCAGGGAAACTGACGAAAACCAGCTCTTCCGCAGTAATTATGCTGTTAAATTCCCCACTAAAAGTTAGACCCAAAGGGATCAGGTGTAACTGGGGTTTTAACAGTGTTATTACTGCTAAACAAATGTTAAGGGCCTGGAAAACAAATTTTAATTTTGCGCAGTGTGAAATGTGTACATTTTAATACTTTTCAAAAAATGTTGCTTAATCTTTTTTAAAGTTTGTCCATCTTTCTTTCAGGTTTGCCTTTTCCTCATGTGCGAGCCCCAATCTTTGTTTTGCTCTCTCTCTCTAACATTTAAAAAAAGTTAGGGGTAAAAGTTCGGTACATTAGCGCCTCCTGTTAGAGCCAGCAGATGGCGTGAGAGCATTATCACCAGGGCAAGGCGAATCCAGTGCCGCATGCCAAATCCCGCCCCCCCTCAATGCTGCTGGTAACAGTTATTGCCGAGAGCCTCAACGCCAGGTGGTTCATGGCATCAGTGAGTGTGCAACGCTCACTGACCACCCGATCTGCGAAATTGATTGTCGCCACCTACCTTAGCGCCTAGAGTAAACAGCTACAGGGAGAGCTGGCGTGAAGCACCAGGAAGCCGGCTCCAGGGATGTTATTTAAAGGGATCATCCGTAATGACTCGCAGCTGTCAGATTAGTAGCATTTCAGTGGTTTCTTGTCAGTTTCACATAGTCTAATAGTTTCATTCAGTACTTTCAAGGTTCTTTTGTATCAGGAGTGTTGTGGCAACAAAAAAGTAGCTACATTTAGTCTTAAAAAAGTCAGACTGCTACACTTGGTAACATTAATGGGGGCTGTACTGGCACCACCTCACCTTCCAGGATCTACGGCGGTGGGAGCGTAGGCAGCAAGAACGATGAGAACATCTGCACAGAGAGATGAGGAGGGACATCAGGGCTGTTACCAGGGGGCCTTACCCTCCGAGGGTATTCCAAAAGCACTTCTCCTACCTTCAATTAAGTGAGGAGCAGTGTGTGGCTCTGCTTCACCAAGGAGGTGGTGACAGAAATCTGCCACCTCCTCCAAACAGACCTCCAACCTCACACCAGGATGACTTGAAGCCCAGATCCCCTTTGCTCACCACATCCCCATCATTCCATCCCTTTCACGGGCCATTTCACACCGCAAAGCTGAAATGACAGACACCACAAAAGAATGGCAATTAATAAGTTTATCAAAAATCAGTGAACACATATTTACAACAAAATTATTAACAAAATTATTAACTATTCACCCTTGTGCAATCCTCTTGTTACTGTGCCTTTGCCTACTCTAGTGCTCCTACGAGGTGTTGGCCCAGTGGCTACAGCACTGCTGGTGGAAGGCTGCTGAGTGTCCGTGCGGGAGACTTCAGATGGCCTTGCAGGAAGCCCTCAACCAGCTCTGGGCCTGGAAGGCCCGGCTGTAGACTGCACCACCTCAGCATGGGTAGCAGCTGTCTGGGCTGGCTGGATGACAGGCAGCAACAAGGGCAATGGTGGAGTGGCAGTGGTGGGAGAAGGAATGCTGTCATCCTGAGAGAGGACAGCAGGTTCCTGCTCCATTGACCCACTGCTACTCCCCCAGAGCAGCACCTCAGTTTCCCTAGCAATCTGTTGGAACACAGATTGCTGGCCTCCTGCGACACTGTGAAAGCCCTGGTCGACGGTGGTAGACCCAGTCACGATGGCAGCATTCAAAGCTTGCGTGGTATCAAGCTGAGACTGCATGAGAGCAGTCTGAGATTGGATGCCACCAAGCATAGACTGCATTACAGCACTAAGACCTTGCGTTGCTTCCGCCTGTGCTGCAATGGAAGCTGCCAGATCTCCCAACACATGCGGCATCAGGTCTGGATCACCACAGTCTCCCTTGGAGTCTACCATCCTTAGCAGACTGGAAATGATGGGCTCCATGGTGTGTGCAGAGCCTTGTGAAATGTTGGAGGTGGACTCCTCCATGCTCCTTCTCATTGCCAAGAGGCTCTCAGACACCCTTGCCATTGCACCTATCATCTCCATGTGCATGCCCATCACCCTTCTTCTAAAGGCTTCCCCATCGAGGTCCTCATCTGAGTCCTGTGCAGCAGAACTCGCAAGCGAACTCGCCTTCCGGGGATCTGGCCCCCGAGCTACTCTTTCCCCCTGGCCTTGCTGCAGCCCACTTGTCCCCGGTGCCTCACCCTGTGCAGACCCCGCTACTATACTAGCTTCTAAAGAATGCGTAGTGCCAGTATCTGAGCTGGTGCCTGTGGGTGAGACATGCAGTGATGCAGTGTGTTTTTCCTCTTCCTCTTCTCCCACCTCGCTCTCTACGGTGCCCTCAAGGACAGGCTGCTCAGGTGCTTGCTCATTATCTGAAAGCATAAAGACACAAGAGTCGGATTAAGGTGAGGGAAGGGGGGCAGGAAGGGAGAAATGCATGCATTCAGCATGATTAGCTGGAAAGTGCGAAAGGCTTGTGGGGTGAGGGGGAAGTGGGATGTGAGAAGAAGGAGTCGGGATGAACATACCGTTGTTGTCCCCAAGGGGGTCAACGTCGCTGGTTGCCATGCCGCCCACCACCTGCTACCCAATAACCTGCTTCTCTCCTGCCTGTGCGCTCCTGCTCCCTCCTGTTGTGAGCCACCTTGGCCTGCAAGAGAAAGGAAAGTGTGTGAGCAATGTGTTTGGGTGATGTGCCTGCCATAGCTGAATAGCTGTCATTATGTGCAAGGTGTGAGATGTGGGTGTGAGTGTTGGTAGGTAGAGATTGTTGGTGGGTGAGTGCTGGGGGTGTGGTGCTTTGGCCAGTGTGTGCAGACTGTGGTTCAGATGGTGGTATGTAATATTTGTTGAGGCATTGACTCACCCTGACCACCTGAGTGAGGTCGTTAAATTTTTTCCTTCACTGTGTGTGAGTCCTGGGGACCACAGTGCTGCCTGAGACCTGATGGGCTACCTCCCTCCACATGGTGCGGAAGACTTGCGGCGAGGGCTTCTGCCACTTGCCGGGTAGAGCACCGCCCTCCATCTCTCCACAGTGGACACCAACTCCTCCAATGCTTGATCGCAGAATCTGCAGGCTCACTCCCTGGGGCATGGATCTGTCATCATGAAACCCACTTGAGTCATCCGGCTCCTTGGGCTTGGCCTACTCCTGCTTGCTGACACAGGATCACAGCCAGCAATGCTGAGAATGAGGTTCTGCAGCATCAATACAACACTCAAGAAGCTCGACACCATCCAAGACAAAGCAGCCTGCTTGATTGGCACCCCATCCACCATCATAAACATTCACTCCCTCCACCACCGGCGTACCGTGGCTGCAGTGTGTACCATCTATAAGATGCACTGCAGCAACTCACCAAGGCTTCTTTGGCAACACCTCGCAAACCTGCGACCTCTTCCATCTAGAAGGACAAGGGCAGCAGGCGCATGGGAACACCACCACCTCCAAGTTCCCCTCCAAGTCACACACCATCCTGACTTAGAAGTATATCGCCGATCCTTCATTGTCCCTGGGTCAAAATCCTGGAAATCTCTCCCTAACAGCACTGTGGGAGTGCCTTCACCACACGGACTGCAGCTGTTCAAGAAGGTGGCTTACCACCACCTTCTCAAGGGCAATTAGGAATGGGCAATAAATGCTGGCTTTGCCAGCGACGCCCACATCCCATAAACTAATTTAAAAAAAACGTTATTACCCTTGTCTACTTTCTCGGTTACCTCTTCAAAAAATTCAATTAGGTTGGTTAAGCAAGACTTTTCCTTTTGAAAGCCATACTGCCTATTATTATATTTTTGGTGTTTAGATGTTCTTCCATTTTCTCCTTTCGTAGGGATTCCATTATTTTTCCTACCACCGATGTTAAGCTGACTGGTCTATAGTTCCCTGGACATGTACTATCCCCCTTCTTAAATATAGATATTACGTTAGCTATCTGCCAGTCCTCTGGCACCACACCTTTTTCTAACTAATTACTAAATATGTGTAGTAATGCCTCTGCTGTCAATACTGAGTAGGACTGCAACAAATTACAAGAAGATATTAATAAACTTGCAGAATGGGCATATAACTGGCAAATGAAATTCAACAGAGATAAATGTGAGATATCACAGTTTGGTAAGAAAAATAGGGAGGTCACATATTACTTGGAAAATAAGAAACTAAATGGGGTAGAGGAGCAATGGGATCTCGGAGTCCAAATATGCAAATCATTAAAAGTATTGGCACAGGTTAACAAGGCCATAAAAAAAGCAAACCAAGCACTAGGGTTTATTTCTAGGGAAATAGATTTGAAAAGTAGGGAAGTTATGCTAAACTTGTATCGAACCTTGGTTAGACCACACTTGGAGTACTGCGTGCAATTCTGATCTTCATCATATTATAAAAAGGATATAGAGGCACTGGAGAGGGTGCAGAAAAGATTTACAAGGATGATACCAGAAATGCAAGGAAAGGATGAACAGGCTGGGTCTCTTTTCTCTTGAAGAGAGAAGGCTGAGGGGTGACCTAATAGAGGTCTTTAAAATATTGAAAGGTTTTGATAGAGTGGATACAGAGAGAATGTTTCCACTTGTGGGGAAGAGCATAACTAGAAGCCATCAATGTAAGACAGTCACCAAGAAATCAAATAGGGAATTCAGAAGAAACTTCTTTACCCAGAGAGTGATGAGAATGTTGAACTCGCTACCACAGCGAGTGGTTGAAGCGAATAGTTTGGATGTATTTAAGGGGAGGTTAGATAAGCATATGAGGGAGAAGGGAATAGAGGGTTATGCTGATAGAGTTAGATAAGGAAAGACGGGAGGAGGATTGAGTGGAGCATAAACACCGGCATGGACTGGTTGGGCCGAATGGCCTGTTTCTGTGCTGTATATCCTATGTAATCCTAAGTAATTACAGCTGTGAGGAGGATCATCAAATGGGGCCATATAGGTTGAACTGAAGAACAAAAAAGGGGCAATCACACTGCTGGGAGTGTACTATAGACCCCCAAATAATCAGAGGGAGATAGAAGAGCAAATATATAGGCAAATTTCTGAGAAGTGCAAAAACAATAGGGCAGTAATAGTAGGGGATTTCAACTACCCTAGATTAACTGGGATATAATCAGTGTAAAAGGTATAGAGGGTGCAGAATTATTAAAATGCATTCAGGAAAACCTTTTCACCAGTAGGTAACAAGCCCAACAAGAGAGGCGGCGGTTCTGGACTTTGTTTTAGAGAATGAAGCTGGGCAGGTGGAAGGGGTATCAGTGGGAGAGCATTTTGGTGGTAGTGATCATAATTCAGTTAGTTTTAGCATAGTTATGGAAAAGGACAAAGATAGACCAGGAGTAAAAGTTCTCAGTTGGGGAAAAGCTAATTTTACTAAGCTGAGATGTAATGTAGCAAAAGTGGACTGGAATCAGCTACTTGAAGGTAAATCAGCGTCAGAGCAGTGGGAGGCATTCAAGGAGGAGATAGTGAGGGTTCAGAGCAAGTATGTTACCGCTTAAGAATAAGGGTGGGACTCCCAAATCTAGAGCCCCCTGGACGTCAAGGGATATACAGGGTAGGATGAGGCAAAAATGGGAAGCTTATGTCAGATACCGAGAACTAAATACAACAGAAAGCCTAGAGGAGTATAGAAAATGCAGGGGTGAAATTAGAAAGGAAATTAGGAAATCAAAGAGGGGGCATGAAAAAATATTGGCAAGTAAAATCAAGGAAAACCCAAAGATGTTTTATAAATATGTTACGAGCAAGAGGATAACTAAAGAAAGAGTAGGGCCTATTAGGGACCATAAAGGTAATCTGTGTGTTGAGGTGGAAGATGTGGGTATGGTTCTTAACGAATACTTTGCGTCTGTCTTCACGAAGAAGAGGGACGATGTAGACATTGTAGTTGAGGAGGAGGAGTGTGAAATATTAGATGAGATAAACATAGTGAGGAGGAAATATTAAGGGGTTTAGCATCTTTGAAAGTAGATAAATTGCCAGGCCCGGATGTTAAGAGAACAAGGGAGGAAATAGCAAAGGCTCTGACCATCATTGTCCAATCCTTTCTGGCTACAGGTGTGGTGCCAGAGGACTGGAGGACTGCTAACATTGTACCGTTGTTTAAAAAGGGAGAAAGGGATAGACCGAGTAATTACAGGCCAGTCAGCCTAACCTTGGTGGTGGGCAAATTATTGGAAAAAATTCTGAGGGGCAGTATTAATTGTCATTTAGAAAGGCATGGATTATTCAAGGGCAGTCAGCATGGATGGATTTGTTAAGGGAAGATCGTGTCTGACTAACTTGATTGAATTTTTTGAGGCGATAACAAGGAGGGTCGATGAGGGTAGCACGTTTGATGTAGGCTAAATGGATTTTAGCAAGGCTTTTGACACGGTCCCACATGACAGACTGGTCAGAAAAGTGAAAGCCCATGGAATCCAAGGGAAAGTGGCAAGTTGGATCCAAAATTAGCTCAGTGGCAGGAAACAAAGGGTAATGGTCGACAGGTGTTTTTGTGACTGGAAGGCTGTTTCCAGTGGGGTTCCGCAGGACTCAGTACTAGGTCCCTTGCTTTTTGTGGTATATATCAATGATTTAGACTTCAATGTAGGGGGCATGATTAAGAAGTTTGCAGATGATACAAAAATTGGCTGTGTGGTTGATAGTGAGGATGAAAGCTGTAGACTGCAGGAAGATATCAATGAACTGGTCAGGTGGGCAGAAAAGTGGAAAATGGAATTCAATCTGGAGAAGTAATGCATTTGGGGAGGGCTAACAAGGCAAGGGAATACACAAGAAATGGTAGGATACTGAGAAGTGTAGAGGAACAGAGGGACCTTGCAGTGCATTTCCACAGATTCCTGAAGGTAGCAGGACGGGCAGATAAGGTGGTTAAGAAGGCGTACGGGATACATTCCTTTATTAGCCCAGGCATAGAACTTAAGAGTAGGGAGGGTATGCTTAAATTATATAATACACTAGTTAGGCCACAGCTAGAGTACTGCGTACAGTTCTGGTCACCACATAACAGGAAAGATGTGATTGCACTAGAGAGGGTACAGGGGAGATTTACGAGGATGTTGCCAGGACTGGAGAATTTTAGCTATAGGGAAAGATTGGATAGGCTGGAGTTGTTTTCTTTGGAACAGAGGAGACTGAGGGGAGACTTAATTGAGGTGTATAAAATTATGAGGGGCCTAGATAGAGTGGACAGTAAGGACCTACTTCCCTTAGCAGAGAGGTCAATAAACAGGGGGCATAGATTTAAAGTAATTGGTAGGAGGTTTAGAGGGGAGTTGAGGAGAACTTTTTTTACCCAGTGGGTGGTGGGGGTCTGGAACTCACTGCCTGAAAGAGTGGTAGAGGCAGAAACCTTCATCGCATTTAAAAAGTATTTGGATATGCACTTGAAGTGCTGTAACCTACAAGGCTACGGACCAAGAGCTGGGAAGTGGGATTCGGCTGGAAAGCTCTTTGTCGGCCGCCACAGACACAATGGGGTGAATGTCCTCCTTCTGTGCCATAAATATCTTATGATTCTATGATTGGCTTCCGGTCCGGCAACACCTCAAATTAAAAATTCTCATCCTCCTGTTCAACACCCTCCACGGCCTCACCTCTCCCTATCTCTGTAATCGCCTCCAACCTACAAGTAACCCTCCATGATCTCTTCGCTCCTCCAATTCTGGCCTTGTGCACATCCCTGATTTCCATCGCTCCACCATTGGCGGCCATGCCTTCAGCTGCTTAGGTCCTAAGTTCTGGAATTCCCTCCTTAAACCTCTCTACCTCTCTCTCCTCCTTTAAGACACTCCTTAAAACCTAGCTGTTTGACCAAGCTTTTGGTCACCTGTCCTAATATCTCTGTATGTGGATTGGTGTCAAATTTTGTCTGATAACACTCCTGTGAAGTAGTTAGGGACGTTTTACTATGATAAAAGTGCTACATAAATGTAAGTTGTTGTTTTAGGGTCACTTTCTCCTGGTGTTGGTAACAATTTGGCAAATCTCTTGAGATCTACATCCCTTGGCTCCTCCACTGAGGTTCTTGGTGTTTGCTCCTTCAGCCTGTTCCATCGGTTGCCCTATTCCAAAATAAATCACACTTCCAGAAACAATTCCCCCTTCAAGACCCATCTGCAGGCTTTTAAATCCAAAGGGGGAGAAATTTGGTATAGCCCCGTTTGGGGCACTAAGGGCTAGATTTTCAGTTGCTAGCGCCAGCAGTTAGCGCCTTAAGAGAAGTGATTTTCGGGCGCTATGCGTGTAGCGCCCGTGCGCAGCGCAGTTTGCGCCCCGCCCCAAATTAAGTTGCCCGTTAGCGCCGGCGCAAAGTTTAGCGCCCGGCCGGATGCACGCGCAGAAAATGACGTCACATCCTCGTGCAACGCCCTTTGGCCGCCCCGATTCCAAACTTCAGTCGGACCGCCCCATTGTGCAGCTGGCGGCCGGAGCGTTTGGAAAAAGGAACACAACACAACCAGCGCGGGCCCCGGGGGGCGCAAATTAAAGGGGACGTGCTCTCCAGTATAAAGGCCAGCCTTTTTTCAGAAAACACTTTTGTGCAACGCATTTCTGGAGACACAACAAGGAGGATAGCTAACTGGTTTCAAGCAGCAAGAGCTCAGGTATTTTTGGACTCAGGCCAGAGCGCTGCAAGTGGCCTTTTGGAAATTTGAGTGTTTGCCAGGATTTGATGGGGGTTGCATGGGGTGCCAACGCGGAGCTGCAGCTTCATGTCCGTAGGGCTCGCAGACGCATTGTGAGAGGGGCAGCCCTGGCTAGAGGCAGAGGGGGCTACAGGCGTCGGCCACGTAGGCCTTACCCAGTCAGGCTATACCGCCAGCAGCGCTCCTACCTAAACATGAGTGCCGCGCGATGTGTTAAAAGGCTCCGATTCCGAAAGGAGGTGATTGCAGAGATCTGCCACCTGCTTCGCCGAGATCTGCGGCCAAAGCTCAGGTGCAGGACGTCTCTGTCGGTGGAAGTGAAGGTGACGGTGGCATTGAACTTCTATGCCACCGGCTCCTTCCAATACGCTGCTGGGGACATAGCAAACATCTCCCAGTACGGCGCGCATCGCTGCATCCGCCAGGTGACCGAAGCACTGTTCAGAAGGAGAAGCCAATTCATCTCCTTCCCCATGGCCCTGGAGAGCCAGCATCAGCGCGCATTGGGATTTTCCAGACTCGGGGAATTCCCCTTGGTGCAGGGCGCCATTGACTGTACGCATGTGGCTTTGCGGGCCCCTCTGGAGCATGGCAAGCAGTATCGCAACAGGAAGGGCTACCATTCTCTGAATGTGCAGCTGGTGTGTGACCACAAGCAGCGCATCATGGCAGTCAATGCCAGCTTGCCAGGCAGCAGCCACGATGCCTTTATCCTGCGGCAGAGTACTGTGCATGACATGTTCCAGGCACAGCCTCCCCCAAGAGGATGGCTACTCGGGGACAAAGGCTATCCTTTGTGCACCTGGCTCATGACCCCGCTCCGCGCGCCCAGGACCGCTGCTGAAGAGGCCTACAACGAGAGCCATCAAACCACCCGCAACATCATCGAGCAAACTATTGGGGTCCTCAAGCAGCGGTTCCGCTGCCTTGATCGCTCCGGAGGAGCTCTCCAGTATTCGCCGAACCGGGTCTCCCAATTTGTGGTGGTTTGCTGCATGCTACACAACCTGGCTATCCGCAGGACTCAGGCACTGCCACCTGACGTTGGACCAGCACCTCAGGAGGAGGAGCAGGAGGAGCATGAGGAGGAGGAGGAGGAGGAGCAGGAGTACGTTCCCAGGAGGGAGCGACCAGGGCCAAGGGCCGCACGACGCCACCTTATTACACGGTACTTCTAAGCCCCCTGTCAGGGAATGGCCAGGGGCCATGAGGGAAGATGAATGCAGCCGCTCCGCAAGCCCTCAGCCGGCGAAGCCAACAAACACTAAGAAGAACAACCATGGAGACTGCATGAATAAAGATAATTATTTATTACACAAAAATGAAAAGCCCTTCCCACATGAATCCCCCAAAACAATAAACGGGCCCCACAAAAAGCCCAACAAACGACTCACTCCCATCAAACTGGGGAGGAGTCACTCCACATTTCTTCAAACCGGGCCTCAACGTCGGCCTAACGCAAAAAATAAGCCCTCCAACAACACAACCATGGGCAAAATAAAGATGGCCACCGCCATATAAAAGGAAAGCTGGCCACACCCTCTACTGAGTGGCCCGCGAGGGCGAGACCTTGCCCAGCCTTTTGCCTCCCCTGCCCGGCCTGCTGCTCCTTCGCAAGCTCTGCCCAGTGGCTGCTGCGAGGCTGGGGGAAGGCGCCTGAGGCTCAGATGCCCTTCCGCCAAATGCCGCTGGGGGGCGGCCTACACGGCGTTTGGGCCTCGAGGGGCCGTCTGCTGAGTGGCGCACCTGAGCCTGGCCACCATCAGCTGCAGCCGCTTGCCCTTGACGCCCCAGTGGGGGAATGGCGGCGACGGATGGCGCAATGTGGGCCAGCTGGCGTCTGGGATGCGCTGGCTGGTGCTGTGGCGCAGTGGCACTCGGCCGGGCCCGCACTGCAGGATCCGTAACAATCAGCCGAGGGGCGGCTTGCTGGGATGGTCCAGCGCGGCGGCTGCCCTGGCGATGCCTGCCTGAGACAGCGCGTGTGGCAGCAGTGAGTGCCCCTGTTGTCCTGGTGTGCGCCCGCATCACATCCGCCAGGGTCTTGATGGCATCAGTCAGCATGCGGCCACTCGCGGCAGTTGCTGCCCCGAACTCGCGCACACTGGTCGCCAGCGACTCGATGGCCTCAGGCATGCGCCCCACCACGCTCATGAGCTCCGTGTGGCACCGGTCCGAATCCTCGGCCATCTTATCCAGCTTCTGCACCTCCTCCGAGGTGAAGGTGTCCGGACTGGAGTCGCGACTCTCCCGCTGGGGAGGAGGGGGCCGAACTAGGGGACCCTTGCCACGTTGGTGGCGGCGAGTGTGCCGATCAGCAGCACTCCCCTCTGATCCTTCCCCCCTTTGGGGGGAAGGCCACGGGCCACGCGCACGGCTCCTGGGTGGCTGGACGCCACTGGTCCCAGAAGCTGCATTGCCCTGCGACAGTTCCTCCAGGCAGTCGTCCAGTGAGGAGGTGTCAAGCATTTCCTCCTCTCCTGCGGGACGTGACTGTTCCCCCGATGGTCCGGCTTGCTCCTCCTCCTCCTCCTGCTTGGAGGTGCTGTCACTGACAGCTTCAGGGTCCTGGTCGTCACCAGCTGAAAGCAGGAATGCACAAGAGTAGCTTCAGAGTGAGGAGACGGCGTCAGCGAGGGAGTTAGGACTGGTGGCATTCAGCGCATTGGTGGGACAGTGGCAAAGGAGGTAGCTCGGATTGGCCAGTGCGACGCGAGAGGGCCAAAAGGCGAGGTCCTTACCATTGCCGGGCAGTGGAGGGTCGGCTACTCCGGACGCTGTGGGGACGATCACACGGGCTCCCATGAGCACACACATGCGCTCCTCCAGCCGAGTGAGCTTCTGCAGCTTGGCGCGGCCACCCCTGGCACGGGCCTGGCGATTAAAGGCTACTTTAGCCTGCAAGAGAAAGGACGGGCTGTAAGTGCGCAGTGTAGCCCTGATGTAGTGTGCACTGCCTCCCATGGTGGAATAGCTTGGCCAGAGTGAAGCCCTGATGTAGTGTGCACTGCCTCCCATGGTGGAATAGGAACAAGATCTTGCGCCTCACCTCCAGAGCTGTGACCATTATGTCCAGATCACCCTCTGAGAAGCGCAGGGCACGCTGACGGGCCTTCTCTGGCGTTGCCATGACTCCCTGGGGCTGAGCAGCAGTGTTGAGGCCTCTTTGCAAGGCTGCAGTGTGCAGGGCGTGGCAGCAGACCAATTCGTCCCTTCCCCCTTTAAGAGCTGGTCGGCGCCACGGGGTCTGCTGTCAGTCCAAAAATGACCGCACCCGCGCTGCGCCCCGCCTGGGCGCTATCCCTCTGGACCGCCGGCTTAGCGCCTAAAGATAGTAGTGGAACGCCTCTTTTAGCGCTCCACCAACCTCTTCGGGCGAAGCCACTGAATTTCCGGCAACGGGGCGCTACTTTGGGGCGGGCGCTAACTTCGGGCGGGCGCTAAGGTTAGCGCCCCAAAACTGCCTATACTGAAAATCTAGCCCTAAAACTTTAATAGTTGAAGAATTAGCACCAGGCGCTAATCATTGTCGACTCCCGCGAAATTTATTGTTAGCACTCCAAGAGGGAAGTGGAGCACTAAATCAAGTGCTACACTCCTAACTTAGGGCACTAACTTCTGAGAGCGAGGTGTTACCGGCAGAGCGATAAAGAAGGTCATGCACAGTCCAAACGGCACTCTTTAATCACACAGGCTGCTTCCATCTCTTAAATGGAAGGGCCAATTATGCTGTATAACCTCATAGTCATCAGTGGTGTTTTTCAACGTGACCTGGCTGACTGCCATTGCAGCCCCCATCACTTTCAGAAAGTGCAGCATTTGGAGATGTTTGAGGAAAAGGTGTAAAAGATTTTGCGCAGGTGAAAGTAATAAATGGTGCGATCACTGAAAGCGCTGTTCTTGCGATGTTCAAGCGACATGGAAGCATTCCCTTTAATTACCGCTCCTGCAGCGCACCCCCGAGTGCACAACGCCTCCTCTTACTGGTGCTGTCAGCGCGAGGCGCTAAAACAGGGGGCGAAAGGCAATTTTGCATTGGGGCCGTTAACGGGGTGTTGCACGCGCATTGATGTCACTATGTGAGAGGCACTAGAGGCCTAGGCGCTAACAGTTAGCGTCAGCACTAATTCGCCACTGAAGGTCACGTGCAGCATTGGATTCGCCGCGGCCAGGAGCTACCTGAGGGAGTGCTGCACTGTCGGGGGTGCTGTTTTCCAGATGAGATGTTAAACCGAGGCCCCGTCTGCTCTCTCAGGTGGATATAAAAGATCCCACTGCACTATTTTGAAGAAGAGCAGGGGAGTTATCCCCGGTGTCCTGGCCAATATTTATCCCTCAATCAACATCATTAAAAAACAGATTACCTGGTCATTATCACATTGCTGTTTGTGGGACCTTGCTGTGCGCAAATTGGCTGCCACATTTCCCACATTACAACAGTGACTACACTTAAAAGTACTTCATTGGCTGTAAAGCACCTTGGGACATCCTGAAGTCATGAAAGGCGCTATAGAAATGCAAGTCTTTCTTTTTTTTAACATGGCCAGATGTTCCAATACACTCAAGCAGAGTAAAAGGAAACTCTGCCTAATTGTTAGCACACAGTAAGGAAGTCTGACCTGGGACTGCTTGATGCTGACAGCATGTGGGAAAATTGGAACTGACATTCACCTGCAACCTTTTTCCCAAAGGCTCCTGTCCCAATACTCTACACACCAGCAATGAGTGAAGTATCCTACAGTGGCCTTTAGAACTGAATCAAAGGGGGTGATTTTACCAATGGGGCACGTTGGAGGCGGGACTGCTGCTTGTCGGGTTTTAGTCCCGCCTCCATCGACTTATGGCCAACCTATGCTATTTTCCCTTGATTGACCTTGTTAAGCTCACCCAGGGGGATTAGTAGGCCAATTAAGGGGAAGCCGGTGACAGAGAATGTCAGCGTATGACGTTTCGTCTGTCAAAAAATTTTGACAGATGAATTGTCATCGTTTGACAGCTTTGAGAAGCTGCCAAACACTGACATTCTCTGTTGTTTGGTGGGTTCTTGTACTCAAGGCTCACCAAACCTATTTTCTGAGCAGAAAGCAGGTGGCTGTTGCATCGAAGAATGCAGCAGCCATTCTGTCATCTCTGCCATTGAGATGCCGGAGCCTCCGCATCCCCAACGATTGAAGCCTGCAGAAAGAAACAAAGGTAAGTAAATTTTTTCTAACACTTTTCACTCACCTCAAATACTTACCTCTCCACACTTCCACCCATCACTTACCTCCACGGCATACTTTTGGAACCCTCCGACCCCCACAGACCCACTGCTCGCCTTGCTGACCCTGGCGGGGTTTCCCGACATCGGGAAGCCTGCGCCTCTGATGGAAAAATGGGGATAATCCTCTTAACTGCCTGTTAACTACCTGTTAACAGGCAGTTAAGTGGCTGTAATCCCCTTCCCGCTTCCAGGAGATGGGACCCGGCGCTGGTCGGGTACCCGCCCCCTGGGAAGATGGCACGGAGGCGGGTTGGGGCGGGATGGGTACCTGCCCCCAGATTCTGCCATTTTTCTGGCAGTCCCGCCTCCAAACCCGCCTCCCGAGGGCTGGCAAAATCACCCCCAATTGACTTCAAACCCAACCATTATTCAATATAAAATCAATGGTCAGAACATTCCTACAACAAGCGAGTGAGGGAACCTTGTTCACTATGGCCATGATGCTCAGTCAATAATAAGCACAACAAATCAATATATCCACAAAATATAAGCTGGTGGAAAGGAACACATAATGGCCGCGATTTTAACTGTCACAAGTGAGCAGGAGCAGTGCAAGAGATGGGGATGGTGTAAGGGGTACAGCAGTGTAGTGGTTATGCTACTGAACTAGTAATCCTCATTGTGAGAATGTGATTTCAAAGTCAGTTAGCAAATTTGAATTTAGTTTTAAGGCTAGAAATTCATTATAGCCACGGAGTGAGCAGTGTTTAGACTAAAAATGGTTAAGTAGCGCCAGGTGAAAATCATCTAGATTGCACGCAAAATTCATCCTCACTCCTCATTAAAATGATTGCAGTCATGAATCTAATCTAAAAACCCAAGCTCATTGGCGTTACACTGAAAAGATGGACCAAGATCGGGTGTAGTCTAAACTCAAGTAATGATTGCCACGGGCTTTTTTCACTACTTAAAGGGGAGGTTCATTGATGCTGCAGCACCTCATTCTCAGCATTATTGAGTGAACAGCTGCCTCAACAACCATAAGAAGAAGGACAAGGAGAAGGAGCACTTATTTACAAATCCTGATGGCAGATCGCCACCCCAGGGAGAGAGCCTGGAGGCTTTCTGAGGAAGCTTTGGAGGCATTGGGGGAGAAATTCAGTTGTGCCCAGGAAGGGGCGCTAACTTTTAAGAAGCTGGAAATTTAGCACAGAGTGCTAATCAATCTCGGTACCCGTTAAATTCAGTCTCAGCGCACAAAGGATGCAGGGGAGCGCTAAATCAGGCGATAATGGCATAGGTGAGTGGCGTTAGGCTCCAAGCGATAACGAATATGAGGTGTTGTGTAATCGGGAGTGAGCATTGGCGCAGACGCCTTCCAGCCATTAAAGGGGAGGGTCACTGGAGTCTGCACAGCAGCCCCCAATGATTTGGGGAGTGCAGAACAGCGATATGACGTGAAATGAAATGGTAAGTGCTTTGACGACCTGCAACACTGCAGGGACTAAGCAGCATTTATTTGGCTGCAGATACATCCTGTGCTCTCTGCCATTCATAACTGACCTTTGGAACGGAAGTTCCTTGACAACTGGGGCACATCCCTTCAAGTAGCATCCCGCCAGCCGGCTGGTTCACAGCTCTGCTCCCTGGCGCTTTCGGCGCGAGGCGGTAAGGCGGGGGGCGCTATGGAAGTTTGCAGATCGGGTGCCCAGCGAGCATTGCACGCTCGCTGACGTCACGATCTGCATGGCAAAAGGTACCAAGGTGCTAACAGTTATTGCCGGCACTACGGGGCCGGTGAATTTGCCGTGTGGCGTGGGATTCACCCCGCCATGGTGCTATTGCCTGAGCACCCCATTAGCACCCCCACCAGGCACTAACTGGAGGAACTAACCTACTGAATTTCTAGCCCATTGGTTTTAGCGGTGGAGAGAAGGCGGGTGGTCCTGTACCCCCCAGCTGGCAGGAGGTCCTCGCCACAAGTCTGCCAGACTCTGAGGAGGGAGGTGGCACACCACGTCACGGGCAGCACTTTGGTCTCCACTTCCCACACCCAGTGTAGGAGGAAGTTTAACAAGCTCACACGGGTGGTCAGGGTGAGTGAAGGCTTCAACAAATGCTACATACCACCATCTGTACCACAAGCTTCACACACTGCTCCATGCACCACACCCCCAGCACCCACCCACCAACAATCTCTACTTAGCAACGCTCGCACCCACATCTCGCACCTTGCACACAATGGCAGCTATTCAACTATGGCAGGCACAAGGGTCATTAGTTATTAGAATTTTTGTGATATGTGTGCTATGTTTATAGATACATTACCAGTTCCAGGGAGCAGTGAGGCGAGGAGGAGCCCGGTATAAAAACTGACGCGAGCACCGAGGCCCGACCAGTTCCAGGGAGCAGTGAGGCGAGGAGGAGCCCGGTATAAAAACCGGTGCGAGCACCGAGGCCCGACCAGTTCCAGGGAGCAGTGAGGCGAGGAGGAGCCCGGTATAAAAACCGGCGTGAGCACCGAGGCCCGACCAGTTCCAGGGAGCAGTGAGGCGAGGAGGAGCCCGGTATAAAAACCGGCGCGAGCACCGAGGCCCGACCAGTTCCAGGGAGCAGTGAGGCGAGGAGGAGCCCGGTATAAAAACCAGCATGAGCACCGAGGCCCGACCAATTCCAGGGAGCAGTGAAGCACACCAACTCAGCAGCGGGGCGAGAGGTCAAAAGTAATCAGAGTGTGACGTCACCAGGGAGCAGGTAAGTGATTGGTTGGTGAGTATTTCTCTTTCTTAAACTTTAACTCTGTGGTTTATAGTTGCTAAGGTCTTTTCTGGTGTAGCGGGGACTGTTGGTAAACCATACAAGTGCCTTAGAGTTTATCTTTAATTGGTGATAGTGAATTAATTTAAATTAATTAACGGGTAAGTCATGTCAGGACAGCCCAGCCCCGTGTTATGCTCCTCTTGCTCTATGTGGGAATTCAGGGACACTGCCTGTGTCACTGATGACCATGTGTGCCAGAAATGCATCCAGCTGCAGCTACTAGCAGACCGCATTGCGGCGCTGGAGCTGCGGATGGATGGGCTTTGGAGCATTCACGATGCTGAGAGGGTCATGGATAACACGTTTAGTGAGGTGGTCACACCGCAGGTAAGGGCTGCACAGGCAGAAGGGAAATGGGTGACCATCAGGCAGAGCAGTAGAGGCAGGCAGGTAGTGCAGGGGACCCCTGTGGCCATCCCCCTCTCAAACAGGTATACCGATTTGGATACTGTTGAGGGGGATGACTTACCAGAGGAAGGCAGCAGCAGCCAACTTCCTGGCACCAGGGGCGCTTCTGCTGCTCAGGAAGGGAGGAAAAAGAGTGGGAGAGCAATAGTGGTAGGGGATTCTATCGTAAGGGGAACAGATAGGCGTTTCTGTGGCCGTAGACGTGACTCCAGGATGGTTTGTTGCCTCCCTGGTGCCAGGGTCAAGGATGTCACTGAACGGCTGCAGGGCATTCTGAAGGGGGAGGGTGAACAGTCAGAGGTCGTGGTTCACATTGGGAACAATGACATGGGTAGCAAGAGGGATGAGGTCCTGCAGCAAGAATTTAGGGAGCTAGGTAGCAGATTAAAGAGCAGGACCTCAAAGGCTGTAATCTCTGGATTACTCCCGGTGCCACATGCTCGTGAGTATAGGAATAGGAGGATAGAGCAGATGAATGCGTGGCTAAAGAGTTGGTGCAGGAGGGAGGGCTTTAGTTTCCTGGATCATTGGGCCTGCTTCTGGGAAAGGTGGGACTTGTACAAGTCGGACGGGTTGCACCTGAACCAGAGCGGGACAAATATCCTTGCGGGGAGGTTTGCTAGCACTGTTCAGGGGGGTTTAAACTAAAATGGCAGGGGGTTGGGAACCTGAGCAGGGAGACAGAGGAAAGGGAAACAGGGATAAAAGCAAAAGATAGGAAGGAGAAAAACAAAAGTGGCACAGAGAAATCAATGGTTTAAATCAAACGTGGCCACAGTAAATAATAATTCTAATAGGTCTAAGAGCGTTAAAAAATCAAGCCTGAAGGCTTTGTGTCTTAATGCGAGGAGCATTTGTAATAAGGTGGATGAATTGGCTGTGCAAATAGAGGTAAACGAATATGATTTGGTTGGGATTACGGAAACCTGGCTCAAGGATGGCCAAGACTGGGAACTCAACATCCAGGGGTATTCGATATTCAGGAAAGATAGGCAAAAAGGAAAGGGAGGTGGGGTAGCATTACTGGTTAAAGAAGGGATTAATACAATTGTAATGAAGGATATTAGCTCTGATGATGTGGAATCTGTATGGGTAGAATTGAGAAATACTAAGGGGAAAAAAACATTAGTGGGAGTGGTATATAGACCTCCCAACAGTAAGGCGGAGGTTGGGGATGGCATTAAAAGGGAAATTAAAGAAGCGTGCAATAAGGGCACAGCAGTCATCATGGGTGACTTTAATCTACATATAGATTGGGCCAACCAAATTAGTAACAATACTGTGGAGGAGGAATTCCTGGAGTGTTTACAGGATGGTTTCCTGGACCAATATGTCAAGGAACCAACCAGAGATCAGACCATCTTAGACTGGGTATTATGTAACGAGAAAGGATTAATTAGCAATCTTGTTGTACAAGGCCCCTTGGGTCGGAGCGATCATAATATGATCGAATTCTTCATTAAGATGGAGAATGAAGTAGTTGACTCAGAGACTAGGGTCCTCAATTTAAATAAAGGAAACTATGATGGTCTGAGGAGCGAGTTGGGTAGGATTGATTGGGGAATGGCACTCAAAGGGTTGACGGTGGATAGGCAATGGCAAACATTCAAAGACCGAATGGATGAGCTACAGAATTTGTTCATCCCAGTTTGGCATAAAAATAAAACAAAAAAGGTGACTCAACCGTGGCTAACAAGGGAAATTAGGGATAGCATAAGATCCAAGGAGATGACATATAAATTGGTCAGAAAAAGCAATAATCCTGAGGATTGGGAGCAGTTTAGGATTCAACAAAGGAGGACAAAGGGATTAATTAAGAAAGGGAAAATAGAATATGAGATGAAGCTAGCAGGGAACATAAAAAGTGACTGTAAAAGCTTTTATAGATATGTGAAGAGAAAAAGACTGGTGAAGTCAAGCGTAGGTCCCTTGCAGTCAGAATCGGGGGAATTTATAATGGGAAACAAAGAAATGGCAGACCAACTAAATTCATACTTTGGTTCTGTCTTCACAAAGGAGGACACAAATAACCTCCCAGAGATGCCGGGGAACATAGGGTCTGATGAAAGGGTGGAACTGAAAGAAATCAGTATTTGTAGGGAAATGGTGTTAGGAAAATTGATGGGACTGAAGGCCGATAAATCCCCAGGGCCTGATAATCTACATCCCAGAGTACTTAAGGAAGTGGCCCTAGAAATAGTTGATGCATTGCTGGTCATCTTCCAGAACTCGATAGACTCTGGAACAGTACCCATGGATTGGAGGGTAGCTAATGTTACCCCACTATTCAAAAAAGGTGGTAGAGAAAAAGCGGGGAATTATAGACCGGTAAGCCTGGCATTGGTAGTGGGGAAAATGCTAGAGTCTATTATAAAAGATGTAATAACAGAGCACTTGGAAAGCAGTAACAGGATCGGACAAAGTCAACATGGATTTACAAAAGGTAAATCATGCTTGACTAATCTACTGGAATTTTTTGAGGATGTAACTGGTAAAATAGATAAGGGAGAACCAGTGGATGTGGTGTATTTGGACTTTCAGAAGGCTTTCGATAAGGTCCCACATAAGAGATTAGCGTGCAAAATTAAGGCACATGGGATTGGGGGCAAGGTATTGACTTGGATAGAGAACTGGTTGGCGGACAGAAAGCAAAGAGTTGGAATAAACGGGTCGTTTTCCGAGTGGCAGGCAGTGATTAGTGGGGTACCGCAAGGATCGGTCCTAGGACCCCAGCTGTTCACAATATATATTAATGATCTGGACGAGGGAATTGGATGTAATATCTCCAAATTTGCAGACGACACAAAGCTGGGTGGGAGGGTAAGCTGTGAGGAGGATGTCGTGAAACTCCAGTACGATTTGGACAGGTTGGGTGATTGGGCAGAAACATGGCAAATGCACTATAATGTGGATAAATGTGAGGTTATCCACTTTGGTGGCAAAAACAGGAAGGCACATTATTATTTGAATGGCAATAGATTGGGAGAAGGGGAAGTGCAAAGAGACCTGGGTGTTCTTGTGCACCAGTCACTGAAGGTAAGCATGCAGGTGCAGCAGGCAGTCAAGAAGGCAAATGGTATGTTGGCTTTCGTAGCAAGAGGGTTCGAGTACAGGAACAAGGATGTCTTGCTACAGTTGTACAGGGCCTTGGTGAGACCACACCTTGAGTATTGTGTGCAGTTTTGGTCACCTTACCTGAGGAAGGACGTTCTTGCCATGGAAGGAATGCAGCGAAGATTCACCAGGCTGATACCTGGGATGGCAGGAATGACGTATGAGGAGAGATTGTGTCAATTGGGCTTATACTCTCTGGAGTTTAGAAGATTGAGAGGGAATCTCATCGAAACCTATAAAATTCTGTCAGGCCTGGACAGACTAGATGCAGGAAGGATGTTTATGATGGCCGGGGAGTCCAGAACCAGGGGTCATAGTCTAAGGATAAGGGCTAAGCCATTTAGGACTGAAATGAGGAGGAATTTCTTCACCCAGAGAGTGGTGAACCTGTAGAATTCTCTGCCACAGAGGGCGGTGGAGGCCAGTTCATTAAATATATTCAAGAAAGAGTTGGATATATTTCTTAAGGCTAAAGGGATCAAGGGATATGGGGAGAAGGCAGGGACAGGGTACTGAATTTGGATGATCAGCCATGATCTCATTGAATGGTGGAGCAGGCTCGAAGGGCTGAATGGCCTACTCCTGCTCCTATCTTCTATGTTTCTATGTATTAATGGTGTTTGAATATTTTGTGGTCTCTCTCATTTCGCCTTTGCGCCCAGGAGAATGCTGTGATATGCCATGAGACAGGGATGGCATGATGGGGATGTGGTGAGCAACGGGGATCTGGGGTTTCATGCATTCGAATCGCAGTCTGATGAGCCGGTCATGGACAGCCCGTCCGGAAGGCCGATTGTCTCACTGCCTCCTCCCTCCCTCCTGTTCCTCCTCCTCCTCATCCTCTTCCTCTTCATCTTCCTGCTCATCCTCATCCTCCTCTGCCTTGTCCTTCTCCTGAAGTGATCTCGCAATCCCTGCTGGCAAGGGCTGCGCCCTCATGATGGCCAAGTTGTGGAACACGCAGCAGACCACCACAAAATGGGACACCCGCTCAGCCGAGTACTGGAGGGCTCCTCCTGAGCGGTCAATGCAGCAGAACCGTTGCTTCAATAAACCGATGGCCTGCTTGATGATGTTCCTGGTGGCAACATGGCTCTCATTATATGAGTGCTGGGCATGAGTGTTGGGGTTGCGGAGAGGAGTCATGAGTCAGGTGGAGAGCGTATAGCCCTCATCTCCGAGCAGCCACCCTCGAGCTTGATGTGGTGGCTGGAAGAATGCTGGCGCAGGATGAAGGCATCATGACTGATGTCAGGATAGAGGGCATTGACATTGAGGATTCACTGTCTGTGGTTGCACACCAACTGCACATTAAGTGAGTGAGTGATTTTTAGCAAGTGTTGTACTTTGAAGCCTTTCAAAAATAATGATGGAGTTTTGTACTTGCCAGAACACTCCCTGATACCAAAGGACCTTGAAATGACTAAGGAAAACTCTGTAGTAGCAGGAACTAGCACACAGCCACTCAAACTTCAAAATCCTGACAGGTGTGAGTGATTGGTGAGAATCCTTTAAATATCATCACTGGAGCCGGCTTCCTGCTGTTGCACGCCACCTGAAGCTGTCGTTGCTTTCTCCAGCTGGTAAGCACATTGGCTAAAATGAAGGTGGGAGATCGGGCATCCAGTGAGCATTGCACACTCACTGACATCACAATCTCCATCATGGCGAGCTCCCTGGCGATCGAGTTTACCGGCAGCGCTACCGGCACCACCGATATGGCATGCGGCGCTGGAACCGACATCAGCTGTTGTTACAGCTTTCTGTAATGTATATACCTTTAAGGCGGGAACTATGTTTTACAGATCATGTATACTGCAGTACCGGCAGTGACCACACCTGTATATAGCACTGAGTAGTAATCTGTACAGATCAGTTGCAGTGTGAGCCACGTTGAGTAAACACCTGTTGTACCGTTCTCCGCAGTCTGTGTCTTACTATACACGGACACAACATTGGTGACGAGGCAGGTTCGAACCTACCTGCAACTCTGCACCACCTCCCGGGGATTCATTCCTGGAGATCAGTGGATTGGAGGTCAAGGCCAGAGACTCGGGCGTCGACCACGGGCAACCACCCAATCATCCAACAGAGACTCGAGAGTTGCGGGGGAGGCTGTCGAGAGCCAGGCTTGGCTTTCCAGTTGAGGTGGTCCAGCGAAACGGGTTGGCAACAGGTAGTGCGCAGACCCTTCCCGGACAGCAGCGGGCTAGAGCCCGACCGAGCGGCACAGCAAAGGGCCGAGCAGCGTCGACGGGGGAGAGACAGAGAGGGCAGAGCGCACAGGGTGCAGCCGGAGTTCAGGGGCCGAGCAGCGTCGGAGAGAGGGAGAGAGAGACATGCAGAAATCCGCGAGGCGCCGCCATTGCCACGAGGACCGCCGAGAGCGGCGTTGGCAGCAGCGCAGGAGAAGCGAGCAAAACCTACAGGGCACCGCCATTGCCACGAGAACCGCCGGGAGCGGCGTTGGCAGCAGCGGGGGAGGAAGGAAAGCGTGGGAGACGCCATTTTAAGCCATTGGGAGATGCCATTTTAAACCACACCCAAAATGCCAAAGAGTGGCAGTATCACCGCATTTGACAATGAAGTCGAAGATTGGACTACATATGTCGAACGAATAGAGGTGTACTGCAAGGCAAATGAGGTGTCAGATGACAAGAAAGCGTCGGTATTGTTAAATTTAATGGGTGCAAAGACGAATGGTTTATTACGAAATCTAGTAACCCCAACGAAGCCAATGGAAAAGAGTTTTGAAGACATAGTAACGATACTAAAGGAACATTTAAACCCCACACCGCTGCTGATAGCAGAAAGAGTCAAGTTTCACAAACGGAACCAGCATAAGGATGAAAGCAATGCTGATTATTTAACAGAACTGCGCAAACTATCGAAACATTGCCAGTTTGGAGCGGGACTGGCAGATACCTTAAGGGACAAGTTTGTGTGTGGGCTTCAAAGTGAAGGAACCCAGAAACGGCTTTTATCTGAAAAGGACCATACGCTGGAAAAGGCTTTCAGCATTGCGGTATCATATGAAGCAGCAGCACGGGGCGCTGCAGAGATACAACAGAGACCGCAAGAATATGGCACAAACAAAATGTCATATGGAACAGAGAAGTGCTATCGCTGCGGCAGAACAACACACGACCAGAATGATTGCTGGTTCAAAGACAAAGTGTGCAGACAGTGTGGAAAAGTAGCACACATAGCACGAGTCTGCAGGTCGGGAAAGAAAACCAGCAATAAGAAACCTACCAAAGGAAAGTGCAAGAAGGTACATAAGATGACGGAGAATAGTTCAGATGAACAAAAGAGTGATAACAACTCCGAAAGCAGGGAACTGAGTTGTCTGAAACTACATAATGTGATCACAACGGAGGATCACCGAACCATTTGGGTCACTCTCAAGTTAGCAGGAGTCCAGGTACAGATGGAATTGGACACAGGATCAGCCCTAACAGTCATAAACCGACGGGACTATGAGCGGCTATTCTCACACATACCCTTGAGAGACACAAAAATTATTTTGAAGATGTACACGGGGCAAAAAGTCTACCCCAAAGGAAAAATAAGGGTGACCGTTATATATAACGGTAAGGAAACACCAAAACTAGACCTGTATGTATTGCAAGATGGAGGACCACCATTACTGGGACATGAATGGATCCGGAAAATACAACTGGATTGGCATTCCATACAGGCACTGACTGTGGCTGACAAAAAGGATGACGACATCACACCTGGGCGACTGTCAAAGATCCTAACTGACACGAAAGAAGTGTTCCAGCAAGGACTCGGAACACTAAAAGGCATGACAGCGACGATTAAAATTGAAGAAAACGCAAGCCCAAATTTTTTTAAGGCCAGACCGGTACCTTATGCGATCCGCCCAGCCGTCGAAGCAGAGCTGGAGAGTCTGGAATGTTCAGGTGTACTGTCCAAGGTAGACTGGAGCGAGTGGGTGACACCCATCGTCCCTGTGATGAAAAAGTCGTTGAGCAGCACGCCTGGGGAACCAAGGAAGGTTCGCATCTGTGGGGACTTTAAGGTAACAGTGAACCCGGTCCTTCACACCGTACAATATCCACTTCCGCGGATTGAAGATATGTTCGCCTCGCTATCTGGAGGGAAACGCTTCACTAAGATTGATCTGGCCCAGGCGTATCTGCAAATGGAGGTAGAAGAAGCATCAAAAAAAACCTCACAATCAACACCCATAAAGGTCTCTACCAATACAACCAGCTGGTATTCGGGGTAGCATCAGCTCCGGCTATTTGGCAGAGGGCAATGGAACAAGTCCTGCAAGGGATCCCAGGGACCCAGTGTTATTTGGATGACATCCTGGTCACGGGCGAAAATGACAGTGATCACCTTGCCAACCTGGAGCAGGTGCTCACTAGAATGCAGGAATATGGGCTCCGAGCTAACCGCCCCAAATGTGAGTTTTTTAGAAAACTGATCTCGTATTGTGGCCACGTTATCGATAAAGAGGGGTTACATAAGTCCCCAGAGAAGATTGAGGCAGTAGTCAAGGCTCCAGCACCGGAAAATGTGTCACAACTGAGGTCATTCCTCGGGCTGGTAAACTACTACCATAAGTTCTTGCCAAATTTGTCTACAATACTACACCCACTGAACACCCGACTGCAAACTGGGGTGCCATGGAAGTGGAGTGACGAATGTAGACGAGCTTTCCAGAAGAGCAAAACACTAATCACATCGAAAGAGGTATTGGCCCATTACAACCCAGCATTACCAATTCGGTTGGCATGTGATGCGTCACCCTACGGCATTGGAGCGGTGCTGTCGCACAAATTCTCGGACACCTCAGAGAGGCCAATAGCCTTCGCGTCACGATCACTAACCTCAGCCGAGCGTAACTACGCCCAGATTGACAGGGAAGCCCTCAGCCTAGTGTGGGGAGTGAAAAAGTTCAATCACTATCTGCACGGGCAGAAATTCACCTTGCTGACTGATCACCGGCCTCTTGTCTCCATTTTTAATCCGAAGAAGGGCGTTCCGGTGATGACTGCGCAACAACTACAAAGATGGTCACTTTTTCTAGGGGCGCACCACTGAGATTGAATATAAGGGCACGAAACAGCATGGAAATGCTGATGGGCTATCACGCCTGCCACTGCCTACTGCGGAGGAAGCACCAGCAGTGGATCCTGTCGAAATATTCCATTCGACTATAGTTGAATACCTACCGGTAACTAACGCTTGTATCGAAAAGGAAACCCGAAATGACCCGACACTGTCTCGGGTATATGATTTGACGGTGAAGGGATGGCCAGCACATGGCGACTCACTGTTGCCAGCATTCTCGACAAGGAGAGAACAGCTGTCAGTGTGCCGGGGGACCTTGATGTGTGGATCCCGAGTGGTAATTCCACCCAAGTTAAGGGATAGAGTGCTCAATGAGCTTCATGAGGGTCATCTGGGAGGGGTAAAAATGAAAAGCCTAGCCAGGGCTTATGTGTGGTGGCCGGGAATCGATAAACAAATCGAGGACCTGACCAAGAGCTGCTCAGGATGCCAGAAAGTCCAAAATGCACCACCACAGGCCCCTCTACACCCATGGGAGTGGCCCTTATCTCCATGGCAACGGGTGCATATTGATTTTGCTGGTCCATTCATGGACTCAATGTTTTTAATAGCCATGGATGCGCACTCGAAATGGCCTGAGGTCATCAAAATGTCCTCCACCACCACGGAGAAAACTATTGCAGTCCTATGGACCATTTTTGCCAGGAATGGCTTGCCAGAACAGATTTGCTCCGACAACGGACCACAGTTTGTGTCCGAAGAGTTCCGGAGGTTCTTGAAAAAGAATGGGGTAAGGCATTACACATCCGCCCCGTACCATCCAGCCACAAATGGGTTGGCTGAGAGGTTCGTACAAACCTTTAAGAAGGCAATAAAGGCTATGTACAATGACAACATTCCACTGCAGCACAAGGTGGACAATTTCCTGTTCGCCTACCGGAATGCGACACATGCAGTCACCAACCAGGCCCCAGCCATGATGTTCTTTAACCGAAGGTTAAGATCTCGCCTGGATTTGCTCAGACCAAACGTACGAAGAGATGTTGAGAGTAAGCAATTCCAGCACATCCATGAGAAGCCAACAAGGAGCTTCAATGTAGGGCAACCAGTCTTGGCCCGCGACTACCGAACAGAAAAATGGCAGCCAGGAACGATATGCACACGGCAGGGCCCACTAATGTACACAGTGGACGTTGGGGAGAGCATCGTGAGATGCCATGCTGACCAGATCCTAGAGTCACAGGAACAAGTCAACCCCATGCCTCGCCCATACGTACCTGGTGATGAACCCGACGTACAGGTAGCATCTACCCCAGAAACAGTAGCATCGGAAGCTGATGAACCAACCGATGACAGGGGGCCAGAATCACCTCCGCACCAAGAGCAAGACACTCAGGAAAGGCGCTATCCAGAAAGGATCAGGAAGCCTCCCCAAAGACTGAATTTATAAATAGACTATTTTCAGCTAATGTTGCATGTTAAAAGTGTTAATTGTAATTAGTTTGATATTTAATTGTTAAATGAGTTTTATGGTACTGTTAATCTAAAAGAGGAGGAATTGTAATGTATATACCTTTAAGGGGGGAACTATGTTTTACAGCTCATGTATACTGCAGTACCGGCAGTGACCACACCTGTATATAGCACTGAGTAGTAATCTGTACAGATCAGTTGCAGTGTGAGCCACATTGAGTAAACACCTGTTGTACCATTCTCCGCAGTCTGTGTCTTATTATACACGGACGCAACACTGTCAATGTCACTTTTGCGCCTGGCGCAACCGACACAAATTTCTCCCCCATTGTAAATAAAAAGCTCATATCAGTAAAAGTGACCATGAAGCTGTCGGATTGTTGTAAAAACTCAATTGGTTCACTAATGTTCTTTCGGTTAGGAAACCTGCTCACCTGGTTTGGCCTATATGTGACTCCAGCCCCACACCAATGTGGTTGACTCTGAGCTGCCCTCTGAAATGACCCCGCAAGCCATTCAGTTCAGGACAACTGGGGATGGCAGTAAGGAAGGTAGAATAGCTAGCAATATGTAGATGGTTAGATAATAAGAGTAAGAGTTAAATTAGATTAAATCATACTCCGGACACACAGAGATACCAGACCCAGCAGCAAGGTGTTGGCTGATGTGAGACTGGAATGTTAATTGCTGAAAGAATGCCAGTGTGTCTGGGGAACAGCAGGGGAGTGTGAAAGGAGAATAAGTCTCTTTGTAAGAAACATCTAAGGAAGATAAGCAAGTGAAGGCTTTGAAGGACATCCGTAGTCATTCATGTGTGTGGAATGTCCGGAGAACAATAAACAGATAGTGATACTAATGAACAAGCGCGAGAGGAGCAAGTGGTCTACGTGACTACTGACATGCTTACGTATTAACCCTATGTACTTATGCACTAATCACATGTAGTAGGAACATGCTTACCTCATGTAATTAACCATATAAAGCTACAGCACATCAGTGTGCTTTAGCAATTCTACCTAGTCTTGCCTAGGGGCTACCGTGAGCAGTTAGAGGGCTCAGTTTGCGAATCCCCAATGAGTTCTTTGTTTGTGAGTATAAGTGACGTCAATCTTATGAGCACTGCATGGAATAGGCATATCAGCATGTTTATTAACGAAGATTATTAATCAGACGTCTCTCTAACTTGATTCCATTTGCCTGTATTAAAAGTGAAGGATAAGGATTATCCTAAACTGAACAGAAGGGAGGAGGTGTATTGACCTTTCCTGATCTAGTGATGCCATTGAATCTCTTGCTGTACTATCCAAGTCCTCAGGGTGATGCTTGTGCTGTTAACTTCCTCTGCCACATCCAACCAGGCTCTCTTCACGAAGCTGTTAGATTTTCTCTTGTTACTTTGCGGGAACAAGTACTTCCCTCCTGGCACTCACTGCTGCAAGCAACACCTCCAGGGAGGCATCAGAAAACTTGGGGGAAATCTTACCCCTTCTTACAGCCATCTTCTCGAAGCAGACAAAGAATTCTGGAAGTCAAAAGTACTAATTACATTGAGTAATTAGCAGCCTCCCTTTAAATAGTTGCCAAGGATTTTCAACGGAAATTGCGCGTTGTAGGTGGGTAGATAAAATTGGCCGGGCCACACCAGCTTCCGCACTTCCGGGTGCACCGCCTGATCCGGTCCCTCCTCCACGCCCCGAGTTAAAATTGGGGCCATAGTGTCATTATATGCAGATGAATTATTGCATGTATTTTGACAATCAGCTCTTCAGCTGGCAGTCAGTGCTTCAGCCTATGTCTCAGCTTGCCATTCGCTCACAAGAACAATCAACTTTGTTCACTGGGGTTGCCTGTATACATCAATCAGATCAATTGGAGAGCAAAACTGAAGGGCTGTTAGAACCAATCTATTCCAATTACTTTTTACCTACTGTTGATTGCCTATGAACCTGAGGTAGAAAACTTTTAAGATGAGTTGATGGTTTCCGAGAGTTTCAGTTACAGGTACGTCTATTTAGTGTTTGTCTCTAACAACAGCAACAACTTGTATTTATATAGCACTTTAAGGTAGTAAAACGTCCCAAGGCGCTTTACAGGAGTATTTTAAGATAACATTTTACACCGAGCCACATAAGAAGCAATTAGGGCAGATGGCCAAAAGCTTGGTCAAAGAGGTAGGTTTTAAGGAGCGTCTTAAAGGAGGAAAGAGAGGTGGAGAGGTTTAGGGAGGGAATTCCAGAGCTTAGGGCCCAGGCAGCTGTAGGCACGGCCACCAATGGTTGAGCGATTATAATCAGGGATGCTCAAGAGGGAAGAATTAGAGAAGCGCAGATATCTCAGGGGGTTGTAGGGCTGGAGGAGATTACAGAGATAGGGAGGGGCGAAGCCATGGAGGGATTTGAAAACAAGGATGAGAATTTTAAAATTGAGGCGTTGCTTAACCGGGAGCCAACTAAAGAAGTTATATACAACTGGGCTGTTAAAATACAGCTTTTAAAAACATTTTTTTCTCAAAAGAACTTTTCAGGATGTGTCTGGTTGTTGCTGACAATTTATTGAGCTGAGGAAGGTGTTCTTTGGTGGGAAGTATTAATTTGTTTCATTTGACTAGTCCCATCATGGCACTTGCAGAATTTCCAGGGTTTGGAATGGTAATGAATTTTACTTTATTTCAAAAGTTACACTGAGATTCCCACATTTCAGATTTTACTACAATGTTCTACTGTGATACAAATCATTGGCTTCTTTTTGGTGAGTTGTAGTTCCCAGTCACGTTCTATAACTTTGAAAGCTCTTTTTAGTTTGTTTATCCACTTGTGAAGGAGCTTCCTTTATTCACCATGTGATATCCAGGGAGTAAGCCCAAACTGTCCGTACTAGAGCAGAGAAATGTTATTCTAGGGGCTGTCAATCAGATCCACCTAAGGGCACAAAATTCCGCTCCCTTTGCCCGTTCCTGTAAACCATAGCCCTGAATTTCTGTGGGATTCTCTAATCTCATGTCAAACCTCAGAGGAATCTCTGGAGAAATGGCTGTTTAATTGCCAGCCTCTTGTTGAAAGTTGATCCGAAAATAAAATGAAAAAGACAGGTTAATGTTTGGGTTTGGCCCTTCATCAGAATTTGTAAGGGTTTGCTTAGAAACTGACTCATCCTTATTCCTCAAAGCTACCAAAAAAATAGAAAATATTTACTTTAAAATAGTTAAATTAACATACCCCTTCGGTCCAGGTAATACTATGACTGCCTCTGGGCTGCTTAGAGGTCTGAGACAGGGACAGATATAATAGTGAGACAGTTTGCCTAGTGACAACAGAATACATTATTTTCTGGGATCATTGTAGATGCTGTAAAAGGTTTCAGTTCACAGGTCAACACAATCTATCCAGGGTTATTTTTCCCAATGAAAGAAACCGGGCTATGTATAGTTTTCCTGGGATGTGGACAGTGCTGGCAAAGCCACATTTACCTTGAGTAGGTGGTGGTGGTGGGCCTTCTCCTTGAACCTCTGCAGATTTTGTGCTGATGGTGCTCCCATGGCGGTGTTAGGTGGGGAATTCCTTGATTTTGACCCAGCGACGATGAAGCAACAGACGATGTATTATCAGGCTGGTGTGCACCTTGCAGGTGGATGGTTTTCCCATGGTCTTGCTGCTCTTGTTCTCCTTGGTGGTAGAGTTCCTGGGCGGTGGTGGGGCGGGGGGGGGCGGTGCGGGTGGGTGGCGGTCCTGTCAAAGCTAGCTGCCAGATTGAAGTCTCAAAAATTGCTTTTATTGTCAGATTTAAAATATCAAATGCTTACAGGATAAGTTATTTTTGGCTGGAGTTATAGTAGGCTCCAAACTGCTGGAAAACTTAGCTTTTATATAGCACTTAATTGCGTCACTCAGAAATGTTGCAAAGCATCTCACACCCAATTAATTAAATTGTGCAGTTACTGTTGTCAGTGGGAAAAAAGTGCAAAACTAAAAGCAAAAGTTTCTGAGGTGGGTGGTGGTGGTGGGGGTGGGGGTGGGGGTGGGGGGGGGGAGCGGGATTAGATACCACCAGGAAATAAATCTGCTTCAGTACTTCCATCTCCCTTCAGTCATTAAATCGACCATTGCCACAAAATGATTGTGTTTTTTTTATTCATTCATGGGATGTGGGCGTTGCTGCCAAGTCCAGCATTTATTGCCCATCCCAAATTGCCCTTGAGAAGGTGGTGTTGAACCGCTGCAGTCCGTGTGCTGAAGGTACTCCCGCAGTGCTGTTAGGGAGGAAGTTCCAGGATTTTGACCCAGCGACGATGAAGGAATGGCGATATATTTCCAAGTCAGGGTGGTGTGTAACTTGGAGGGGAACTTGGAGGTGGTGGTGTTCCCATGCGCCTGCTGCCCTTGTCCTTCTAGGTGGAAGAGGTCGCGATTTGGGAGGTGCTGCCGAAGAAGCCTTGGCGAGTTGCTGCAGTGCATCTTGTAGATGGTACACACTGCAGCCATGGTACACCAGTGGTGGAGGGAGTGAATGTTTAAGGTGGTGGATGAGGTGCCAATCAAGCGGGCTGCTTTGCCTTGGATGGTGTCGAGCTTTTTGAGTGTTGTTGGAGCTGCACTCATCTAGGCAAGTGAAGAGTAATCCATCACACTCCTGAGTTCTGCCTTGTGGATGGTGGAAAGGCTTTGGGGAGTCAGGAGGTGAGACATTCGCCGCTGAATACCCAGCCTCTGACCTGCTCTTGTCGCCACAGCATTTATGTGGCTGGTCCAGTTAAGTTTCTGGTCAATGATGACCCCCAGGATGTTGATGGTGGGGGAATCGGCAATGGTAATGTCGTTGAATGTCAAGGGGCAGTGGTTAGACTCTCGCTTGATGGAGATAGTCATTGCCTGGCACTTGTGTGGCGCGAATGTTATTTGCTAATTATCAGTCCAAGCCTGAATGTTGCTGCATGTGGGCATGGACTGCTTCATTATCTGTGGAGTTGCGAATGGAACTGAACATTGTGCAATCATCAGCGAACATCCCCACTTCTAATCTTATGATGGAGGGAAGGTCATTGATGAAGCAGCTGAAGATGGTTGGGCCTAGGACACTGCCCTGAGGAACTCCTGCAGCGATGTCCTTGGGCTGAGATGATTGACCTCCAACAACCACAACCATCTTGCTTTGTGTTAGGTATGACTCCAGGCAGTGGAGAGTTTTCCCCCTGATTCCCATTGATTTCAATTTTACTAGGGCTCCTTGATGCCACACTCAGTCAAATGCTGCCTTGCTGTCAAGGGCAGTCACTCTCACTTCTCCTCTGGAATTCAGCTCTTTTGTCCATGTTTGGACCAAGGCTGTAATGAGGTCTGGAGCCGAGTGGTCTGGCAGAACCCAAACTGAGCATCGGTGAGAAGGTTGTTGGTGAGTAAGTGCTGTTTGATAGCACTGTCGATGACACCTTCCATCACTTTGCTGATGACTGAGAGTAGACTGATGGGGCGGTAGTTAGCTGGATTGGATTTGTCTTGCTTTTTCTGGACAGGATATACCTGGGCAGTTTTCCACATTGTCAGATAGATGCCAGTGTTGTAGCTGTACTGGAGCAGCTTGGCTAGAGGCGCGGCTAGTTCTGGAGCACAAGTCTTCAGCATGACCGTCGGGATGTTGTCGGGGCCCATAGCCTTTGCTGTCTCCTCCTCCTCCTCCTCCTCCTCCTCCTCCTCCTCCTCCTCCTCCTCCTCCTCTTCTTCTTCTTCTTCTTCTTTTCCCCCCAGACTCTGCCTTTGAAAAACACACATGCACCCTTCCCCTTTAAGAGCTCACTGGCACCAGAGTGTCTGCCGTGCGCTGCGCCCGAGCTTGGGTGTTGCGCTCTGCACCGCCGGCTTAGCGCCTAAAGATAGTAGTGGAACGCCTCTTTTAGCGCTCCACCAACCTCTTAGGGCGAAGCCACTGAATTTCCGGCAACGGGGCGCTACTTTGGGGCGGGCGCTAAGGTTAGCGCCCCAAAACTGTCTATACTGAAAATCTAGCCCATAGAGTCATAGAGTTTTACAGCACAGAAAGAGGCCCTTCGGCCCATCGTGTCTGCGCCGCCCATCCATCCCTGTCCAGTCTAATCCCATTTTCCATTTGTGGTGGAATACAATTTTGCTGCTGCTGACCACCCACAGTGCCTCATGGATGCCCAGTTTTGAGCAGCTAGATCTGTTCTGAATCTATCCCACAATGGAAGACAGGACTTTGTCTTTGCCAGGACTGTGCGGTGGTCACTGCTACCAATGCTGTCATGGACAGATGCATCTGTGACTGGTAGATTGGTGAGGATGAGGTCAAGTATGTTTTTCCCTCGTGTTGGTTCTCTCACCACCTGCCCCAGGCCCAGTCTGGCAGCTATGCCCTTCAGGACTTGGCCAGCTCGGTCAGTCGTGGTGCTACCGAGCCACTCTTGGTAATGGACATTGAAGCCCTCCACCCAGAGTACATTCTGTGCCCTTGCTACCCTCAGTGCTTCTGCCAAGTGGTGTTCAAAATGGAGGAGCACTGATTCATCAGCTGAGGGAGGACAGTAGGTGGTTTCCTTGCCTATGCCTGACCTGAAGCCATGAGACTTCATGGAGTCCACAATCAATGTTGAGAACTCCTAGGGCTACACCCTCCCCGCTGTATACCACTACCCCTGGTCTGTCCTGCCGGTGGGGAAAGGACAAAGGATGGTGATAGAGGAGACTGGGACATTGGCTGAAAGGTATGATTCTGTGAGTATGACTATGTCAGGCTGTTGCTTGATTAGTCTATGGGACAGCCCTCCCAATTTTGGCACAAGTCGCCAGAAACTTTGCAGGGTCGAATGGGCTGAGTGTGCCGTTGTTGTGTCTGAAGCCAGTGTCTAGATCAACGCTGGGTGTTCCGTCCAGTTTTATTCTTATTGCTTTTTGTAGTGGTTTGTTACAACTGTGTGGCTTGCTAGGCCATTTCAGAGGGTAGTTAAGACTCAACAACATTGCTGTGAGTCTGGAGTCACATATAGGCCAGACCAGGTAAGGATGGCAGATTTCCTTCCCTAAAGGACATTAGTGAACCGGATGGGTTTTTAACAACAATCCAATAGTTTCATGGTCATCATTACTGATACTAGCTTCTATTGTAGATTTTTATTTAACTGAATTTAAATTCCCCAGCTGCCGTGGTGGGATTTGAACTACGGTCTAACTGGAATCATTAGTCCAAGCCTCTGGATTACTAATCCTGTAACATAACCACTATGCTACTGTTCCCTCAGTACATGCCCTGTGCACTGCACAAAAGGGTATACCTGCAGCTTAAGCAATGATAAACCCATATCCTGCTCCACCTCAGCCTTCCTCCCTGCCTTCACATTAGACCTGTATTCAGGGCTGTTTGTGAGTTGTCATGTTTTTAGAAGCCATTGGTCAGCTTTTGCTCGTTGTCTAGGTTGGCATGTATGAAGAGCTGTAGTCCTAAGCTTTCAGCATTCTGGCCTAGAAATTGGGTATAGCCTCGCTTGAGGCGTTAGAACTGGCGGAGCGCTAAGTTTATAGCCAGACGAAAGTTATCGCTGCCTGGCGAGATATTGGGTTGCTGTGGTAAACCACTGTCGTTCACGGTGTTCACTATTGTTGTTGTTGTTGTTGTCGTTCACTCTTGTTTCACTGTTATACCTGGCTATGCCTCAGCTGACTCCGCCCTTGGCTACCTGGTATAAGGACGGCTGCACGGCAGCTCTCTGCCATTCGGTCGTCCACTAGAGGCATAGTCCTGATCTGTTTGTAGTTGCATTCAGTAGTTAATAAAAGCCTGTTGTTCTGAACTCTACTCAGCCTTTTATTAGAATCGATAGCGCATCAATTTTATTAACTACTGACAAAAAAAAAAATAATAACGATGCTGCAGATACTTAAGATCAAGTGACTGGAACTCGACCCGCAAGGACCGGACTCGCCTGCTAAGTTCTCACACTGGTTGAACTGTTTTGAGTCTTTTCTGGCTGCATCCGGCGAGACCGTCACCACCAACGCCGACAAGCTCAGGTGCTGAATTCGAAAGTAAACCACTGAGCTTTTGCCCTTATCCGGGACGCTACGAGCTACCAGGGGGCTATCGACATTTTAAAGGAACAATATGCACGCCCGGTCAACTATGTTTACGCGAGACATCTCCTGGGGTCCCGCAAACAACAGCCCGGGGAACCCACAGAAGCATACATACGGGCGCTGAAGGAACTCGGCCGAGCCTGCGAATGCAAGCAAGTATCAGCCACGGAACATACGGAGGAGCTCATCCGGGACGCCCTCGTTGCGGGCCTCAGGTCCACTCACACACGGCAGCGACTGCTGGAAAGTAGCGAGCTCGACCTGAAGAAGGCGATTTCACTCACCCTTTCGTTGGACATAGCCCATCGGAACATGGAGGCCTACTCCCCGGACCACGCGGCTGCCTCGTGGATGTCGCGGCCGCCGCCATCTTGGGACGTGGCGCCGCCCCGGGCCCCGGCCCCAACTGCTGCAGCGATGTCCTGCCCGAGCCAGAAATGTTATTTCTGTGGCCAAACCAAACACCCCAGGGCGCGCTGCCCGGCGAAAAACGCTGTCTGCTCTGCCTGCGGTAAGAAGGGACACTACGCTGGCGTCTGCAGAAGTCAGAAGACCCCTACCTTCAGCAGTGCCGCTTGCGATTCGTGGGAGCGGCCATCTTGCCTTCCTCCAGCCTCGTGGGGATCGGGATCGTCATGGGCGCCGCCATTTTGTCCTTCTTCTCCGACGCCGCCATTTTGTCCGCCATTTTGCCAACGGGCCCCCGACTCACCCACCACCTCACCGGGGTTTTACAGCGACGCTCCCGACTCCACAGCGGCCTCCATTACGCTGGATCAATCCAGACCCCATCAGCTAGCCAGGTCCACGATGGACATCCAGGTAAATGGCCGCACCACAACTTGCCTTTTTGATTCCGGGAGCACGGAGAGCTTCATACACCCTGATACGGTACGGCATTATTCCCTCTCGGTCCTGCCAGCGCGCCATCGGATCTCCATGGCCTCAAAATCTCACTCAGCAGACGTCGGCGGCTACTGCGTAGTGACCCTTTCGGTGAGGGGCTCCGTTTATAAAAATGTAAAGCTCTTCGTCCTGCCACATCTCTGCGCTGCCGTTCTGCTGGGGTTGGACTTTCATTGTCACTTTAAGAGTGTCACCTTGACATACGGTGGACCTTTCCCCCCACTCACTGTCTGCAACCAGCAGTTTTTAAATTGCCCACCGCGCCCCACCTGTAGTCTCTCCACCCTCAAAATCACACCCCCCCCCCCGTTCGCTAACCTCACCCGCGACTGCAAGCCTATCGCCACAAAGAGCAGGCGATACAGCACCGGGGACAGATCCTTTATAAGATCTGAGGTGACGTGGCTCCTGAAGGAGGGGATTATTGAGGGTAGTACCAGCCCCTGGCGAGCTCAGGTGGTAGTCGTTAAGACCGGCAACAAGCAGTGCCTGGTCATCGACTACAGCCAGACAATCAACAAGTACACCCAGTTGGACGCATACCCTCTCCCCCGCATAGCCGACATGGTTAATAAGATAGCGCAATATCGCGTTTTCTCGACCATTGACCTCAAGGCAGCATACCACCAAATCCCTATCCGCCCTGAGGACCGCCAGTACACAGCTTTCGAGGCAAACGGCCGTCTTTTTCACTTCCTCAGGGTTCCTTTCGGCGTCACCAATGGTGTCTCCGTCTTCCAGAGGGAGATGGACCGGATGGTCGACGAGAATGCGTTACAGGCCACGTTTCCCTACCTGGACAACGTGACCATCTGCGGCCATGACCTGCAGGACCATGACGCCAACCTTGATAAGTTCCTTCGCACGGCCCAACTCCTAAACCTCACGTACAACAAGGAAAAGTGCATATTCCGCACAACCCGCCTCGCTATCCTTGGCTGCGTGGTGGAACACGGAGTCATCGGTCCTGACCCTGACCGGATGCGCCCCCTGATGGATCTTCCCCTGCCCCACTGTCTCAAGGCCCTCAAAAGGTGCCTGGGCTTCTTTTCCTATTACGCCCAGTGGGTCCCTCATTATGCGGACAAAGCCCGTCCACTTATCAAGTCCACTTCCTTTCCCCTGACGGCGGAGGCCCGCTCAGCCTTTCACCGTATAAAAGATGACATTGCCAAGGCCACCATGCACTCGGTGGACGAGTCCATCCCCTTCCAGGTGGAGAGCGATGCATCCGACTTTGCCCTGGCCGCTACCCTTAACCAGGCAGGAAGACCCATGGCCTTCTTTTCATGAACCCTCCAGGGCTCCGAACTCAGACACTCCTCTGTGGAAAAGGAGGCCCAGGCCATTGTGGAGGCGGTACGCCACTGGCGGCACTACCTGGCTGGAAAATGATTTACCCTGCTTACTGACCAGCGTTCAGTTGCTTTTATGTTCAATAATAAGCAAAGGGGCAAAATCAAAAATGACAAGATTTTGAGGTGGAGAATTGAACTTTCCACCTACAATTACGACATCTTGTACCGGCCCGGGAAACTCAACGAACCCTCAGATGCTCTATCGCGAGGCACATGTGCCAACGCGCAGATCGATAGACTACGGGGCCTCCACAACGACCTCTGCCACCCGGGGGTCACCAGGTTCTTCCAGTTCATCAAGGCCCGCAACCTGCCTTACTCCATCGAGGAGGTCAGGACCATGACCAGGAGCTGCCCAGTCTGTGCAGAGTGCAAGCCGCGCTTCTATATGCCTGACAGAGCAAACCTGATCAAGGCCACCCGCCCCTTTGAGCGCCTGAGTGTCGACTTTAAAGGGCCCCTCCCCTCCTCTGACCGTAATGTGTACTTCCTCAACATAGTTGATGAGTACTCCCGTTTCCCTTTCGCCATCCCCTGCCCGGACATGACCACCGCTACGGTCATTAAATGCCTGCACAACCTCTTTGCTTTGTTCGGTTTTCCCAGCTATATTCATAGCGACCGGGGCTCGTCCTTCATGAGCGACGAACTCCGTCAGTACCTGCTCATGAGAGGTATTGCCTCAAGCCGGACCACCAGCTACAACCCCCGGGGGGAACGGACAGGTTGAAAGAGAGAACGCGACGGTCTGGAAGGCGGCCCTCCTAGCCTTAAAATCTAGGGGCCTTCCGACCTCCCGTTGGCAGGATGTCCTACCTGATGCGCTCCACTCCATCCGGTCACTGCTGTGTACTGCCACCAACGCCACCCCCCATGAGCGAATGTTCGTTTTTCCCCGGAGGTCCACATCCGGTACCTCACTACCACACTGGCTGACGTCCCCAGGGCCCGTCCTGCTGAGGAAGCATGTAAGGTCCCACAAAATGGCTCCCCTGGTAGAGAAGGTTCACCTCCTCCATGCCAACCCCCAGTACGCCTACGTGGCATACTCGGATGGGCGGGAGGTTACAGTCTCCATTAGAGATCTGGCACCCTCGGGGTCCACTGACCCATCACCATTGCCCTCCACCACGACCCCCTTCGACACGGCCCAAAATTCAGTAGACCCAATTCTCACCCCTGTCCATTCCACCCCAGTAGACGGCATGCCGCGACCCCAGGACCCACCGGAGTCCACCCGCCCACCCAACACCAAAGGGGACGATACGCCGGTGCTCGATCCCGTTCAAGACGCGTCGTTGGAAGCTGTACCATCTCAACCGTCGCCACGAAGATCTCGACGGCAAACGAGGCCGCCCGACAGACTCACCTACTCGAACTTTTGATACACTTCACCCTGCCGGACTTAATTTTAAACGAGGGGTGAATGTGGTAAACCACTGTCGTTCACGGTGTTCACTATTGTTGTTGTTGTTGTTGTTGTTGTCGTTCATTCTTGTTTCACTGTTATACCTGACTATGCCTCAGCTGACTCCGCCCTTGGCTACCTGGTATAAGGACGGCTGCACGGCAGCTCTCTGCCATTCGGTCGTCCACTAGAGGCATAGTCCTGATCTGTTTGTAGTTGCATTCAGTAGTTAATAAAAGCCTGTTGTTCTGAACTCTACTCAGCCTTTTATTAGAATCGATGGCGCACCAGTTGCATCGCCCCCAAAGGGGATTGAGGCACTAATTCAGCCATTGCACGGTGCTCTTAAGGCGCAAAAGTTCAGGCGCTACTCAATATCGACGCGGACGGGCGCAGCGCAGGTGATCTCAATTATGGGAAACCACGAGACCTCCAGGCGCCGGCCGGCTCTTAAAGGGGTGGGACAGTCAGCTTGAGCTTCAACACCCAATGCCCTGTAGGCCTCAGATTTGGCGCTCGCCCTTGTCTGGTGGTACAAACTTGTTCAGCATGGAGAAGGTTAGACAGAGAGCAGAGCGCTTCAGCACTGAGGCTCTGGACCACTTGATGGCTGCAGTTGAACGCCGTCGAGAGGTCCTGTATCCGGATAATGGCAAAAGGCCGAATCAGAAGGCTTACCAACGATCTTGGAGGGAGGTTGCTGTGAGGGTCAACTCCAGCAGCATGGCGACCAGGACCCCTGTTCAGTGCAGGAAGAAATTCAACGACCTCACACGGATCGTTAGGGTGAGTGATGGTTTAGCAATCTTCTGATTCCCTCCATCTGCAGCTGACTTCGGGCACCCTGCTGCAATGATGCCCCAATGGCCATCTGTCAGCATGCACCCATGGCCCTTTCTGGGCACACACGTGGACAGATGTCTCAAGGCCTCATGTAAGGGCTCTTGGACCATGGAGGGCATGCGATTATCTCTCAAGGCCTCATGTAAGGGCTCTTGCACCATGGGGGGCATGCGATGATCTCTCAAGGCATCATGTTACAGAACTTCCCCTTCTTTCCCCTGCAGTCCAAGCTGGCGATGATCCGGAAGGAGCAACGTCGAACCGGTGGCGGACCTCCACAAGTGGTCACTCTGACGGATCTGGAGGAGAGAGTGCACCAGATACTTGGAGGACGTCTGTCTGGTCCTCTGAGGATGAACCAGTTGCCGGACCAAGCGGCATGCAGCAACGCACGGGGGATAGGCAAGTTCGGCCACCGTCTCCCCGGAGGGGAAGGCAGGTCGTGATGACTGCTGCACAGAGTGCAGATGAGGTGCGTCGCCTGGCTGAGATGAGCAAACAGGCCCGGGTCAGACACACGGAGCTGATGGCTGCAGTCGAGAAGATGCCTGAGTCAATAGATTCATTGGCTAAGAGTATGTTGGACTTCGGGGCAACAATGGAGAGGACTCTCCAGGGCTTTGGGGCAACAATGGACAGGACTCTGCAGGTGTTTGGGGCAACAATGGACAGGTCTATCCAGGGCTTCGGGGCAACAATGGACAGGACTATCCAGGGCTTCGGCCCAACAATGGAGAGGCACCCGGCTACCGACCATAGAGCACATATACCAGAAACGCTGTCTACGGAGGTCACGGTCCATCATCAAAGACCCTACCCACCCCAGCCACAGTCTGTTCACCCTCCTGCCATCTGGGAGACGCTACAGATGCATTCGCACCCGTACGACCAGATTTAGGAACAGCTTCTTTCCCAGGGCTGTCATCCTACTGAACTCCACAAATAAACTCTAAAGCCTGCACATCTGTCAATGCACTTTATTATGGTTATATTTATGTTAATATACTACAAGCCAAATGTATGTTGAATGTTTAAATGTCTTAATCCAAATGTACACTCTCGGGAGCCGCAAGCCTACATTTCGTTGTACTGCACCTGTGCACTAACAATGACAATAAAAGTTGATTTGATTTGATTTGATTTGACCGTCCACGGCTTTGAGTCGGCTATGGAAAGGACTGTTCAGGGCTTCGGACAATCCCTGGAAAGGTCTGTGCAGGGCTTGTCCGAGGCAGTGGAGCGGTCGGCACCTGGCTTGTCCGAAGCAATGGGAAGAACTGTCCAGGCCTTCTCCGAAGCACTGGCACCTGGCACACAGGTCCTCACTGTTGCCACGCAGTCACTTGCTGGGCTCTTCCACAGCCAGATTGACGCAACGCGATCTCTCACTGTAGCCACCCTCTCTGCATCAGTTAGGATCACCCCGGGCCCTTCCAGTCCCATACAAGGCCAGCAATCAGTGGAGCATGCGATTGTGGCGGATGAGCCGAGCTGCTCCCCTCAGATAGCCAGTGTGTCGTCCGACCATGGTGCAGGTGTCCTCTCTCGGCAGGAGACCACTGCACATGCCAGCGCTGGGACGCCTGCATTGCAGCTGCCACCACCTGCAGGCCACACTGCTTCCAGCCATGGTCACATCAAGCATCCTGCGTCCGCACCCTCCAAGCCCAGAGGTCGGCCAGGCCGTCCCTCAGGGACTTCTGCACTTCCAGACAGTCAGCAGGCGTCCCCCAGCCTTGAGGCCGCCACTGGGGTCCAATTACGTAGGAGCAGCAGGGAGGGAAGGGGCCGGGCACGAAAGAGAAGTCATTCTCCCTCAAGGGGCCAGTTGTAGAGGGAGGTGCTGAGACATTTGTTTGTCCAAATTCAAGGACACCCTCACCTGCTGTTATATTTGCAGAAGGTTTGTTGAGTTTTGCGGCTTTGCCGAACAGTTCACAGTTATTTTGAAAGTTATGGTTTCTGTTGACATTACGTTGTTTAGCTGTAATGAAAGACTTTTGTGCCAATAAACAGAAGTTTCAATGTGGCATGGTGCATGTGTGGTAAACCACTGTTGTTAGTATTGTTGTTCACTGTTAGTACTGTTGTTCACTCTTGCATATTGTTGTACTTGTCTGTGCATGCCTCAGCTGACTCCGCCCCTGGCTCCACCCTCATGGCTGGGTATAAAGGTCGCTGCTCAGAAGCCTCCAGCCCTTTTGGATACCAGGCAACCACAAGAGGCATGCTCTGTTCTTTGGTAATAAAAGCCTGTTTATTACTTTCTCAATCTCCAGTCTTTTGTAGCAATTGATAGTGCATCAATTTTATTACCAAAGTTAAATGTTGGCTGCGGATGCTGATCAACCGATGGCGCAAAACGCTGAGCAGCAGGCGCTGCTGCGAGCCCTCAGACCAACATGCCTGGACCTAGACCCCCAAGAAGCGGGTTCGTCGACTAAATTCGCACAATGGCTGCGTTGCTTTGAGGCGTATCTGGAAGCCTCGACCGTGACTCTTGATGAAAATAAACTGAAAATCCTGGCCTCGAAGGTGAGCCACCAAGTCTATACTTTAATCCAAGATGCGACGACCTACGCGGCGGCTATCGACCTACTGAAAGGGCAGTATGCACGCCCGGTTAACACGGTCTATGCCAGGCACCTTTTAAGATCTCGCAGACAGCAGCCCGGGGAATCGGTGGAAGCCTTCCTACGGGCACTGCGGGTACTCGGACGCGGCTGCGACTGCAAGGAAGTATCGGCCGCGGCACATGCGGAGGGATTGATACGAGACGCTTTCGTTGCGGGTCTAAGGTCCGACTACTCCCGGCAGAGGCTGCTGGAGAAGGGTGAAATAGACCTGACAAAGGCAGTGTCCCTCGCGCTCTCGCTCGACGCGGCCCACAGAAATATGGACGCTTTCTCCCCTCATCGCCCCGCGCCGTGGACGCCGCAATCTTGGGCCATGGGACCGCCACCTCCGACTGCTGCAGCGATGTCCAAGGCACAAAAATGCTATTTTTGTGGCCAAGCTAAACACCCTAGAGCACGCTGCCCCGCGAAGAATGCTACCTGCTCCGGCTGCGGGAAGAAAGGTCACTACGTTAGCGCCTGCAAAGGGAAGACCGCTAACGCCAGCAGCGCTGCGTGCGAACCGTGGGCGCAGCCATCTTGTCCGCCATCTTGGGCTCCCCCAGCCGCGTGGGGATCGGGACCGTGGGCGCCGCCATTTTGTCCGCCATCTTGGACGCCTCCGACTTCAACCACGGGGGAGCCGGACTCAACCACCGCCTCATCTGACGACCACATCGACTCGCTCGACCATACGCTGGCCTCCGTGACGCTGGACCAATCTCTCCCTCATCAACTGTCCAGGTCCATGATGGATATTACGGTAAACGGCCGCGCCACTACCTGCCTTTTTGACAGCGGGAGCACGGAGAGCTTTATCCACCCCGACACGGTGCGCAGTTACTCTCTCCCGGTCCTGCCGACGCGCCATCGGATCTCTTTGGCTTCCAAAGCCCAGTCAGCGGACGTCGGTGGCTACTGTGTAGTGACCCTTTCAGTAAGGGGCACAGAATACAAAAATTTTAAACTTCTGGTCCTGCCCCATCTCTGCGCTGCCGTTCTACTGGGGTTGGATTTTCAGTGCCACCTTAAGAGTGTCACATTAGCGTATGACGGACCCCTCCCCCCACTCACAGTCTGCAGCCAGCAGCTTTTAAATCGCCCGCCGTGCACCATTTGCAGCCTCTCCACCCTTAAAGTTCCCCCCCCCTCCTTGTTCGCTAACCTCACCCGCGACTGTAAGCCCATCGCTACCAAAAGCAGGCGTTACAGTGTTGGGGATAGGAGCTTCATTAAATCCGAGGTAGCGAGACTCCTGAAGGAAGGGATTATTGAAAGTAGCACCAGCCCATGGCGAGCACAAGTGGTGGTAGTGAAGACTGGCGAAAAACAGCGCCTAGTTATTGACTACAGCCAGACGATCAATCGCTACACCCAACTAGATGCATACCCACTCCCCCGCATATCTGACATGGTCAATCAGATAGCACAATACCGGGTGTTCTCGACGATTGATCTGAAGTCGGCATACCACCAGCTCCCCATCAGGGCTGAGGACCGCCAGTACACAGCTTTTGAAGCTGACGGTCGGCTCTATCACTTTCTCAGAGTTCCCTTCGGCGTCACCAACGGAGTTTCTGTCTTCCAACGGGAGATGGACCGGATGGTTGACCAGAACGCGCTCCAGGCCACTTTCCCATATCTAGACAACGTCACCATCTGCGGCCACGACCAGCAGGACCACGACGTTAATCTAGAGAAATTCCTCCGGACGGCCCAGCGGCTGAATCTCACATACAACAAAGACAAATGTATGTTTCGTACTACGCGCCTCGCTATTCTTGGCTGCGTAGTGGAGAACGGAGTCATCGGCCCAGACCCCGATAGAATGCGCCCCCTTATGGAGCTCCCCCTCCCCCACTGCCAGAAAGCACTGAAGAGATGCCTGGGGTTTTTCTCTTACTATGCTCAGTGGGTGCCCAACTATGCGGATAAAGCCCGACCCCTCATCAAGTCCGCCTCCTTCCCCCTGACAGCAGAGGCCTGTGCAGCCTTCACTCTCATAAAAGGAGACATTGCGAAGGCCACAATGCACGCTGTGGATGAGTCCCTTCCTTTTCAAGTGGAGAGCGACGCATCCGACTTTGCCCTAGCTGCAACCCTTAACCAGGCGGGGAGACCCGTGGCCTTTTTCTCAAGGACCCTCCAGGGCCCCGAGATTCGACACTCCTCTGTCGAAAAGGAGGCCCAGGCCATTGTGGAAGCCGTGCGACATTGGCGGCATTACCTGGCCGGAAAACGATTTACCCTGCTCACTGACCAGCGTTCAGTGGCTTTTATGTTTCATAATAAGCAGCGGGGCAAAATCAAGAATGACAAGATCTTAAGGTGGAGAATCGAACTCTCCACCTACAATTACGATATCTTGTACCGGCCCGGGAAACTCAATGAGCCCCCAGATGCCCTATCACGTGGTACGTGCGCCAACGCGCAGGTTGATAGGCTACAGACCCTCCACAATGACCTCTGCCACCCGGGGGTCACCAGGTTCTTCCATTTTATCAAATCCCGTAACCTGCCCTACTCCATCGAGGAGGTCAGGACCATGACCAGGAACTGCCAGATCTGTGCCGAGTGCAAGCCGCATTTTTATAGGCCAGACAGAGCGAGCCTGATCAAAGCCACGCGCCCCTTCGAGCGGCTGAGCATCGATTTTAAAGGGCCCCTCCCCTCCTCTGACCGCAATGTGTACTTCCTCAATATAATTGATGAGTACTCCCGTTTCCCGTTTGCCATCCCTTGCTCGGACATGACCAGTACCACGGTCATTAAATGTCTGAATGACCTCTTCGCCTTGTTCGGTTTCCCTAGCTATATCCATAGCGACAGGGGCTCATCTTTTATGAGCGACGAACTTCGGCAGTACCTGCTCGCGAGAGGCATTGCTACAAGCAGGACCACCAGCTACAACCCCCGGGGTAACGGCCAGGTGGAAAGGGAGAATGCGACAGTCTGGAAGGCAGTCCTTTTAAACTTAAAATCTAAGGGCCTTCCGACCTCCCGCTGGCAGGAGGTCCTCCCTGCGGCGCTCCATTCCATTCGGTCGCTGCTCTGTACACCCACCAATGCCACTCCTCACGAGAGAATGTTCTCCTTCCCCAGGAAGTCCACGTCGGGGATTTCGCTACCAACATGGCTGACTTCTCCAGGTCCCGTCCTACTGCGGAAGCACGTGAGGACCCATAAGGCGGACCCCCTGGTCGAGAGGGTGAGCCTCCTCCACGCCAACCCGCAGTATGCTTACGTGGTGTACCCGGACGGGCGGGAGGACACAGTCTCCATTCGAGACCTCGCACCTGCAGGTGCTCCTGAAACACCCTCTTCGCCACCCACCGCTACTCCTGCCTACCCCCAGGACACAGTCCCCGCACGGGACCTCGCACCTTCGGGTGCCTCTGAGAGACCACCATTGCTACCTCCCATTACCCATGCTCTGACCCCTGTAGACGGCATGCAGCAGCCCCAGGGTCCGCCACCTGCTACACCTCCTCTGAACGAGACACCGGGTTCACCATTGGATGCTGCACCATCACCGCCGCTGCTGCGACGCTCAGGACGGCTTACAAGGCCTCCTGATAGACTTCAGTACACGAATTTTTAGTGCACTTCACCCCGCCGGACTCAATTCTAAACAAGGGGTGAATGTGGTAAACCACTGTTGTTAGTATTGTTGTTCACTGTTAGTACTGTTGTTCACTCTTGCATATTGTTGTACTTGTCTGTGCATGCCTCAGCTGACTCCGCCCCTGGCTCCACCCTCATGGCTGGGTATAAAGGTCGCTGCTCAGAAGCCTCCAGCCCTTTTGGATACCAGGCAACCACAAGAGGCATGCTCTGTTCTTTGGTAATAAAAGCCTGTTTATTACTTTCTCAATCTCCAGTCTTTTGTAGCAATTGATAGTGCATCAGCATGTGACTAGTTTCAGTGATGCTGGCATTCAGAGGCCCTCAAACATCCAAAGTGCGCATGAGTTAAGACTCTCATCATTCCACCACAGGGGTCTCGACACGAGTCCAGATGAGCCTCTGACGTATGGCCCTTCCACTTTCAGCAGCCCTTCCATCTTCCTCCTCCTCCGCCTGCTCTTCCTCCTCCTCCTCCTCCTCCTCCTCATACTCCTCCTCCTCCGCCTGCTCTGCTGGTCATTGAGGGACAGCTGGAATTGGCTGGGTGCGTCGATTCGCCAAGTTGTGGAGCATGCAGCAGACGATGACGATGTGTCCCACTTGCTGCGGCGAGTACTGCAGGGATCCCCCCCGAATGTTCCAGACATTGGAAACGCTTTTTGAGAACACCAATAGTGTGCTGTTTACTGTGCCTGGTCGCCTGATGGCCGCTGCTGATCAGCTCTTCTGCTGGGGTGTCGGCCACACGGAGTGTTGTCATCAGCCATGGCCAGAGAGGATAGCCCTTGTCCCCAGTAAGCCAGCCTCGTCTTCGAGGCAGCCCCTCAAAAAGGTTACAAACTGAGGTCAACCGCAGGATAAAGGCATCGTGGCTGCACCCTGGGAAATGCGCGGTGACTGCCATGATGATTTGGCGGCGGTCACAGACCAGCTGCATGTTGAGGGAGTGCAACCCCTTGCGGTTGCGGAAGTCCTAAGGATGATGGCATGGCGCCCTCAAAGCCACGTGTGTGCTGTCAGTCGACCCCTGCACCATGGGGAAGTCCGCAATAGAAGCGACACCCTGCGCGCCCTCCGCCTGCTTGTGCAGGGTCCGAGGGAAGGTCATGATTTGACGCCTTCGCCTATCAAGGGCTTCTGTAACTTGCCGGATGCAACAGTGGACTGCAACCTGAGCGACAGTCGCTATGTCCCCAATGGCTGACTGAAAGGATCCGTTGGCATAAAAATGGAGGCCATCAGTCAGTTTAGCGATCACGGACAGAGAGGTTCTGCAGCGTTCACGCGGCTGCAGATCCTGACCAAACAGGTGGCACAGATCAGTAACAATGTCCCTCCAGAATCGGAGCCTTCCCAAACACTGCTCCTCCGACATGTCAAGGCTTGTCACCTGCTGCCTAAACACCCTCGCAGCTTCCCGTCGGATTGGCCGACCTCCATTGCCCCATCTCCTTCTGGCCAATCCCGGCCCTCTCTCCCGCCATCTCTCTGCCCCTTCACAGTGTTGGGCGATGAGGCCGTCGCCCTCCAAACAAACTCTCATTCCGATGCCAGTTGGTCAAAAGGCTTTTAGGTGTAGTGCTGCAAGTGCTTCGGACAGGTTTGAAGGACCCAAGTACTGTAAAGCTAAATTCCCAGAACTCCGCTCCACATTAGCTCGCCAACTCTCTCTAGCAACGATCGCAATGAGCAGGCCAAGTGGCAGAAGATTCTGAACTAAAGCTGTCCCCTTTAAATAGCGCCCCCCTACTCCGAGAAGGGCCTGTTAGCCCTCCTTCGAACTGTCACTAATAGCGCTGGGCGCTAAGGCTCTGGGCGCCACCCAATATGCGCTCAGGCGATCCTAGAAGGCGTTGCACACTGAAATGACGTCATGAACTGCTTGCGCTCGCGGGCGCACGCAAACACTTAGCACAGGTGCTAAATGTATAGTCAATATCTGAGTTGTCGCTATCTTCATAGCGTCCACCCCAACATAGGGCTTCGCCCCAATTCTAGGTCTCTTTAGGCGCTCAGCGCCGGCGCTACCAACCCAATTTCTAGGCCTCTATCTCTGACATTATGCCCTGGTTACCAATCTACTGACTCAATTAGGGAATGTAAGAAGCCAATCAAAACTGCTCAGGGCCCTTCTCCAGCTGTCTGTTTTGTCAGGCATGCTACGTTGCTTGACAAGTCTCAGCCCATTTGTTCATGTTATCTTATGTTATGTACCTAGGATGAGAAAAGACCATTAGGTAATTTCATGTTCACCCCATCGTACACTCTGGGAGTTGGAAGGGAGGTCACTGCTCCAACAGGTTTATATAAAATGATGAGATGGTGTTGTTTAAGGAAGGAGGGGGTTCAGAATAAGAGCCCTTTTTGTACTCCTGTGAGGACAGTCTTCTTCTTATAGTGTCCACGGACAGTCTATACATAGCCCAGCCAGAACTGGACACATTTTTGTGCCTTGTTGTTGAATTCGGCAAGATCTGCAACAGTGCAGGGTTCCTCTAACGATGGGCATTGCAGGAGATGTTGCATAGTCTGTGCCTCAGTTCCACATTCACAAGTTGTCGGGCTGGTTGAATATCCCCATTTGCTTAGTGACACCTTGGAGCAACCTACACCGGTCCTAAGTCTGTTAAGGCACTTCCAGGTTGCCCAGTTGCAATTAGCTCCTGGGGGAAGGCTTTCATCAAGTAAAATTTCCATCGCTGGGGGTTGTTCAAGACTGGCGAGCCAGTCTTTCCACAAGGCGATGCGGGCTTCAGATGAGGTTGATTGTAATGGAACAACACTGTTCATGAAGCTCTTTCTTGACTTTAGGCGGCTGGGTGTAGGTGTATGATAATGCAGAGGGTGTCTCTCATCTGATGTTTGACGGAGTCATTCTTTCTTGCTGGCTACCATTCTTCTTATATCAGGGGGAGCGATACCCGCCAGGATATATAGGCTGTTGGTGTTTGTTGGTTTTAAGCAACCTGTGATAAATCGTCAGCTTGCATTCAGAACGGCATCCATCTTCTTGGCATGAGTAGACCTTTCCCATGCAGGGCAGGCGTATTTGGCAGTGGAATAGCAAAGAGCAAGTGCACTGGTTCGCAGTGTTTTCAGGCTTGTTCCCCATCTTGTGTTAGTGAGCTTATTCAGGATGTTGTTTCGTACGCTCACTTTTGCCTTTGTCTTTGTGAGGACAGTAATTCCAGATGAATCCCAAAACCTGCTGAAAACACGACTAAACAAAAATGCCACTGGCGACTCGTAGCAAAGCCTCTGGTGGAACCAGGCTGGTGTCTTCTGTCAGACCCAGCACTTTATAAATGGCGTCAGTCAGAGGCGTTCTAGTCCCACAGCTCCAAAGAAAAGAAAAATCTGCTGTTCCAAAACAGAATGGGCCAGAAATTGCTGAACGGGGCTTGCAGCCCCATTTTTGCACTTACCCCGCGCTCCTGCCGATCAGCTCCAGGGACGCCTGCACTTGCTGAAACAGAAAGAAGAATCCCGGGCAGCGTATGACGTCACGCCGCCCAGGAGTGCAGCCAGCGCGAAGCCAGGAGCGTGCAGTGCAAGTGAGACACGCCCCTTGAGGTCTCAGTTTCACTGGACACGCCCCCAATGTTTCTGTCAAGCTGCTAAGCATTTTTACATGCAAAGCAGCAGTTTAAATAGGTTTTTGGAAGTTTTTTGAAGATTTTGGTAACTTTTATAAACTTTTTAAAATGTTTACATTATTTTGAGTAATCTGAAGTAGTTTTAAAGAGAATTAAAGCAATTTAAAGACTTTTAAAAGCCCTAAAAGAATTTTTTAAATTCCATTTATTTATTTAGCAATGTCGTCATCATACGTGTCTTCACACTGTTCCCTTTGGGGAACTGTATGAAGTGGTGGAAGGATTTATGGCCATGATTAACGCTCATTCCGTGACCGTAACCATCTTTGAACCAGCCATTAGGGCGGTTAGTCCTATGGCGGGAGGGTTTTACGGGCTCCCACAAGCTATACAAGGAGGGGGGGCCACCCACACCCACGGACGCAAATATCCCACTGGATGTCAACCCAGAATTTAGAGCCGGAGCTCCGACTCCACTTGCCGGGACTGTCTGGAGCGGGGTTCGAAACCCTACCCTGATCTGGCCCAGCGGCGGGGATCCTACCGCTATGACAAAGGCCCAATCCGATTAGCAACGTGAAATGGCAGCATAGGGCTCCAGTCACGGGGAGGGAAAAGGCGCAGGAAACGTATGGGTGTCACCTTTTGTGCGGAGTGGGCCTTTTGCGTAGCAGTAAGCATCCCCGCCGCTGGGCCAGAAGGAGTAGGGTTTTGAACCCCACTCCAGACAGTCCCGGCAAGTGGAGTCGGAGCTCCAACTTTAAATTCTGGGTGGACATCCAGCGGGATACTTGCGTCCGTGGGTGTTGGTGGCCCCCCCCCCTCAGATGGGTTGTGGGAGCCCGTAAAACCCTCCCGCCATAGGACTAACCACCCTAATGGCTGGTTCAAAGATGGTTACGGTCACGGAATGAGCGTTAATCACGGCCATAAATCCTTCCACCACTTCATACAGTTCCCCAAAGGGAACAGTGTGAGGATACGTACGATGATGACCTCTTGCGCAATGCACCTCCCTGGACCCTCAGTCGCAGATGCGAGGGGGCAAGTCGTGCAATTGTTAAATTTTTCATTTTATTGACATGTAAAATGTTGGCCCAGTAATTCCCTTCCAAATGCGCGAGTACGGTCGGGGTACTTACGCATCTGGCTGGATGAAATGCCGGTTTTCAGCATGCACAGTGCATGTGGGGAAAACCGGCATTTCCTGTCCTCTGAACGAAGGGGTTCAGAGGCAGAACGCGTGCGACTGCACAGGCAGCGCGTGCGCAGTATAATTCGCCGCTTTCATTAATGCTTTCAGTGAGGTCAAGTCATTACAACTTACACATGAAAAAAGCATGGGTACAGTTGCTCCAGAGGCTGCGGAGGAAGATATTTATTATCGTGGAGCTTCTGAAAGTATGTATGTCTGTATATATTCCTTTGCGTGTTATGTATATATTCCTTTACTTATGTGTATGAATGTATTATTTAATTATGACTTTCAGAGAAAGTAACTTATTGGAAAATCATAATTAAAAACATACATTCATACACATTAGTAAAGGAATATAAAACATACATACATATACGTAAAGGAATATATGTGGACATACATACATAACTCATTCTCACATTCCATTCACACAGCCACAATTGCTCCTTGTACCTACCGTTCTGAAAACCCTTTAAAAAAAAAAAAAAAATTTTAACTTTAAAACTTACTTAAAATTTCTTAAAATAACTTCCCTCCCTTTCCCAAACAAAAATATTGCATTTCAGAAGCTCCACGATAAAATATATCTTCCTCCGCAGCCAATGAACAACTTTACACTTGCTTTTTTCAAGTGTAACTTCTAAGGACTTACCCTCACTGAATCCATCATTGAAATCCACAAAGTTCACTGCGCAAGCGCTGCCTGTGCAGTCGCACGCGCTGTGAATAGACCTCGGGTCTGGAAATGCCGGCGTTCCCCGCATGCGCTGTTCCTGCTGAACGCCGGCATTTCCAACGGCCAGATGCGTGAGTACCCCGACCGTACTCACGCTTCTGGCCGCAAATTTCTGGCCCAATGTTGTGTGGTAAACCACTTTTATCGTTACACTATAGTTATCACTGTTGTATTGTTATCACCGTTATCACTGTTGTATCACGATACGAGGTCGCCTCTTGTCGCGCTGTTATACCTGGGCTGACCACCTCCGACTCCGCCCATGGCTCCACCTACCTGCCCAGGTATAAAGGTAGTCGACTGGCTGGTATTCCTCCTTGTTGGACCCGATCACCCACGAGGGTGGGCTCTGTTATTTAGTCAATAAAAACCTTTAGTTACGTTCCTAACTCGTCGCTTTTTATTGGACGAATTGATAGGTATATCAATTTTATTGACTAAATTTTAAAGATGTCTACTACTGGCCAGCCAGAAGCCCTCCCAGAAGCACAGCCACACCAGCCAGCTTGGCTGCAAGCCCTCAAACCACCGTACCTGGATCTAAACCCACAGGCAGCAAACGCAGCCCTCAACTTCAAACACTGGCTGGACTGCTTCGAATCCTACCTGGAAGAATCCGGCGCCCCGCAGAGATCCAAACTAAGACTTCTGAACGCCCAAGCGAGCCCGAGAGTATACGCACTCATACAGGACACGACTACGTACGAGGCCGCTATCAACCTACTGAAACAGCAGTACCGCAGCCCGGTAAATTACATGTACACCAGGCACCTCCTAAGATCCCGCCCGCAACAGCCAGGAGAGTCTGTAGCTGAATTTTTACGGGCGCTAAGAGCACTCGGCAGGAACTGTGACTTTAAAGCGGTGACGGCTGTTGAAAATACGGAAGATAATATCCGCGATGCCTTTGTGAAAGGCCTACGGTCCGACTACTCACGGCAAAGACTGCTTGAAGCTAAAGACCTCGACCTGGACAAAGCTGAAGCCCTCGCTCTCTCCCTGGAGGTGGCCCATCAGGACCAGGAGGCGTTTTCCAGGTACTGCTCGCGACCCTGGGACTCGGGCCCGACCCCTACCGCAATACCCTTCGCAGCGCCGCCCCCGGGACCTACCCCGACCCCTACCGCAATACCCTTCGCAGCGCCGCCCCCGGGACCTACCTCAGCGTCGGCGTCCCGGACCCGACCGGGCCCGCCACCCCCGGTACCGGCTCCGACATCGGGCACCCGCGATCGGGCCGCCGGCTGCTTCTTTTGCGGCCAGGAGAAGCACCCGAGGTCGCGCTGCCCAGCCAGGAACTCTACCTGCACAACCTGCAGGAAGAAAGGCCATTTCTCTAAGGCCTGCAGGAGCGGATCTTCAGAGGCCAGCAGTGCCTCATGCGAACTGTGGGGGCGGCCATCTTCTTTCACGGCAACTGAGGCCAGTATCCCCACACGTGAGTCATGGGGGCGGCCATCTTTGATCAAGGCAACCGACCCCAATAGTGCCTCATGTGAGTTATGGGGGCAGCCATCTTCTCCGCCATTTTGTCCTACCTCGTGGGAGACGCCATTTTACCCACCACGCCCGACTGCCACCGGGCCCCCGGACCCGACGACCGCCTCGCCCGCAGACGACAACGACTCGCTTACCTACACGCTAGCCTCCGTCACTCTGGATCAAGCCCGCCCACACCACCTGTCCAAGTCGATGATGGACATCAAAGTAAACAGCCACGCCACGACCTGCCTGTTCGACAGCGGAAGCACGGAGAGCTTCATCCACCCAGACACGGTGAGCCACTACTCCCTCCCTGTCCTGCCAACGCGCAACCGAATCTCGATGGCATCGAGGTCCCACGCCACGGACATTAGCGGCTACTGTGCTGTGACCTTGTCGGTTAAGGGTACAGAGTATAAAAACTTTAAACTCCTCGTCCTCCCCCAGCTCTGCGCTGCCGTCCTACTAGGGCTGGACTTCCAATCCCACCTCCAAAGTGTAACCCTAGCATACGGTGGACCCCTCCCCCCACTCACAGTCGACAACCAGCGAAGGTTAAACCGCCCACCGCGTAACACCTGCAGCCTATCCACCCTCAAGGTGCCGCCACCTTCCCTGTTCGCTAACCTCACCCCCGACTGCAAACCCGTCGCTACCAAGAGCAGGTGGTACAGCGCTGGGGACAGAGCTTTCATTAGCTCTGAGGTGCAGCGTCTCCTGAAGGAGGGCATCATCGAGGGGAGCAACAGCCCCTGGCGTGCCCAGGTCGTGGTCGTTAAGACCGGCGATAAAAATCGCCTGGTCATCGACTACAGCCAGACCATAAACAGATACACCCAGCTGGACGCATACCCCCTTCCCCGCATATCTGACATGGTTAATCAGATTGCACAATACCGCGTATTCTCGACCATCGACCTTAAGTCGGCCTATCACCAACTCCCTATCCACCCCGAGGACCGCCAGTACACCGCCTTCGAGGCGAATGGGCGCCTATACCACTTCCTTAGGGTCCCCTTCGGTGTCACCAACGGGGTCTCGGTCTTCCAAAGGGAGATGGACCGGATGGTTGACCAGAACGGACTGCAGGCCACATTCCCCTACCTAGATAACGTCACCATCTGCGGCCGCGACCGGCAGGACCACGACGTGAATCTGGAGAAATTCCTCCGTACAGCCCAACGGCTGAACCTCACCTACAATAAGGAGAAATGTGTGTTTAACACCTCGCGCCTTGCCATCCTTGGCTGTGTAGTAGAGAACGGACTCATCGGCCCCGACCCCGAAAGAATGCGCCCCCTCATGGAGCTACCCCTCCCCCACTGCCCTAAGGCACTTAAGAGAACCCTGGGGCTCTTCGCCTACTATGCCCAATGGGTGCCCAATTATGCGGACAAAGCCAGACCCCTCATGAAGTCCACATCCTTCCCCCTTACGGAGGATGCGTGCGCAGCCTTCTCCCTCATTAAGGGAGACATTGCCAAGGCCACTATGCACGCAGTGGATGAGTCCATCCCCTTCCAAGTCGAGAGCGATGCATCCGACTTCGCCCTAGCCGCCACCCTTAACCAGGAGGGGAGACCGGTGGCCTTCTTCTCAAGGACCCTACAGGGCCCTGAGATCCGACACTCGTCGGTCGAGAAGGAGGCCCAGGCGATTGTGGAGGCGGTACGACGTTGGAGGCACTACCTGGCAGGCAAACGATTTACCCTCCTTACCGACCAACGTTCGGTCGCTTTTATGTTTAATAACAAGCTGAGGGGCAAAATCAAGAATGACAAGATCTTGAGGTGGAGAATCGAGCTCTCCACCTACGATTATGATATCTTGTACCGGCCAGGTAAGCTGAACGAACCCCCCGATGCTCTGTCACGAATTACATGCGCCAGCGCGCAAAGTGATAGACTTCAGACCCTCCACAACGACCTCTGCCACCCCGGGGTCACCAGACTTTACCACTTCATTAAGGCCCGCAACCTGCCCTACTCCATCGAGGAGGTCAGGACCATAACCAGGAACTGCCAGACCTGCGCCGAGTGCAAACCGCACTTCTTTAGGCCGGACAGAGCAAGCCTGATCAAGGCCACCCGCCCCTTCGAGCGCCTGAGCATCGACTTTAAGGGGCCCCTCCCGTCCTCTGACCGTAATGTGTACTTCCTCAACATTGTTGATGAGTATTCCCGTTTCCCCTTTGCCTTCCCCTGCCCAGACATGACCAGTACCACGGTCATTAAATGCCTGAACGACCTCTTCGCCTTGTTCGGGTTCCCAAACTATATACATAGTGACCGGGGCTCCTCTTTCATGAGCGAGGAACTCCGTCAGTTCCTACTAGCGAGAGGTATTGCAGCAAGTAGGACCACCAGCTACAACCCCCAAGGGAACGGCCAGGTGGAAAGAGAGAACGCGACGGTATGGAAGGCCGTCCTCTTAGCCTTAAAGTCTAAGGGCCTCCCAACCTCCCGCTGGCAGGAAGTCCTCCCGACAGCGCTGCACTCCATCCGGTCACTACTTTGCACTGCCGTTAACGCCACCCCCCATGAACGAATGTTTGTTTTCCCCAGGAAGTCGACTACGGGAACCACTCTACCAACCTGGCTGACCTCTCCGGGGCCCGTCTTGCTGCGAAAGCACGTGAGGGCCCATAAAACAGACCCCCTGGTCGAAAGGGTGAACCTCCTGCACGCCAACCCCCAGTACGCCTACGTGGCTTACCCAGACGGGCGGGAGGACACTGTCTCCTTACGAGACCTCGCACCCTCGGGCACTCCGGAGACACCACCTTTACCCCCCCCCACCACCCCCCCAATTCCAGCCCAGGTAGACGGCATGCCGGAACCCCACGAGCCTTCGCCGACCACGCAGACACCAGCACTAACACCGGATAATGCAGCACCGCCGCTGCGACGATCGGAGAGGCTTACGAGGCCTCCGGACAGACTGACATACCAGAACTGGTAGTACACTTCACCCCGCCGGACTCAAATCTAAACAAGGGGTGAATGTGGTAAACCACTTTTATCGTTACACTATAGTTATCACTGTTGTATTGTTATCACCGTTATCACTGTTGTATCACGATACGAGGTCGCCTCTTGTCGCGCTGTTATACCTGGGCTGACCACCTCCGACTCCGCCCATGGCTCCACCTACCTGCCCAGGTATAAAGGTAGTCGACTGGCTGGTATTCCTCCTTGTTGGACCCGATCACCCACGAGGGTGGGCTCTGTTATTTAGTCAATAAAAACCTTTAGTTACGTTCCTAACTCGTCGCTTTTTATTGGACGAATTGATAGGTATATCATGTTGCAGCTGTGCACGAGTGGGGGAATCCAGTCCACCAACTCCTTCCTCATTTTAATGATTGTGGATCAAGCACAGAAAAGGTTATATAGAAAATAATGACTTGCTCAGACTGTAGAAGAGTTTTGTTCCTTTTTATTTTTAAAATATTATTTGATGTTTTGAAACTGAGGATTACATTGGTGCTGGGATGAGTGTCCAGGCAGAATTACAGAGATCATTGCAATCCAGGTTCAGTTACAGCCCAGCTAACAGTCTCATGACTCCAAACTTATTTTAATTGCATACAGTGGGCTGAAACTCCATGTCACAATGCCAGCACAGAGAGGAATTGCCTGGATTCTCTGCTATGCCCTCATTTATTGCACTCCCATCGGGCTCCAGAGCAGATTCACCAGAATGATGCCAGGGCTTAAAGGGTCAAATTATGAGGAAAGGTTACATAACCTTGACTTGTATTCCCTTGAGTTTAATGATTGAGGGGTGATCTAATTGAGGTGTTTAAAATGTAAAAGGATTCAATGGGGTAGATAAACTATTTCCTCTGGTGGGGGGATCCAAAACGAGGTCTTAAAATTAGAGCCAGGCCATTCAGGAGTGAAATCAGGGAGCACTTTTTCACACAAAGGGTAGTGGAAATCTGGAACTCTGTCCCCCAACAGGCTGTGGCTGCTGGGGGTCAATTGGAATTTACAAGACTGAAATGAACAGATTTCTGTTAGGTAAGGGTATCAAGGGCTATGTCTTTAAGGTGGGTAAATGGATTTAAGATACAGATCAGCTATGATTTAACTGAATGGCGGAACAAGCTCGAGGGGCTGAATGGCCGACTCCTGTTCCTACGTCCTGTGCCTGGAGTGTGGAGGCCTGGGATTTCCTGGGCAGGAGCCCCTGCACTTCCTGTTAGCAGCAAAGTTTGAAGCTACCGAGAAGGGGCAGAAGTCCGTTAAAGGCCAGGGGGTAAGGAGGACAGCCTAGATCAGTCAAAGTACTTTGAATGCAGTGGCATATTTGAAGCAGAACAAACAGGAACAAACTGATTCAATGCTAAGAAAGCAGCAATGGTAGAAAATAAGGAAGTCAAAGCACAGCCCCAAAACGAGGACTAATCTCATCAAAAGGTTAGGACAGATAATTTTGGCACAACTTCTATTGGCTGTACACCTACAGGATTGTGCTTTGCTGCAGCTTATAAAGCCGTTGCTGGCCTCGAACCAATTGTGAAATCTATCAGAATTCCTGGGGCAGCAAGGACAGCGGCCCAAGTAATTGTACTACCAAGGCTTGCGTCACCAAGCCTCCTGCGCATGCCCACTGGAAAAGTGGGACAAGCACAAATCTGGCACACAGAGTCCAAGCCCGGTTTTCCATTGCCTCTGCGCCTGGCACAAGCACAGAATTTCTGCCCCAGTATCAGAGTGAATGTCAGGCTTGCAATCTGACAAAGCGGAGGATCCAACAGAGCCTGTATGAAAGACTCTTTTAATACACAGCGAGAACTTGGCCATTCACTGCTGCAACTGCACCTAAAATGGCTACTGTCGGCAAGTTGAGGGACTGGAGAGGGTTTTACAGTTTTATCCCCCCCCTCCCAATTGTCGTTGGGTTTTTGCTTCTCTAAAGGAGACTACATGGCACCTAGAGGATAGGAAGTCTCCAGACGTGATGCATAAGGCATCACAACTGTGTGAGACAGGCGGGATGGACCAGCTGCTCTTTTCCTGTCCAATGTTTTTGTATCTTCGTATGTAAGTCAGCTGGCTCCTGCTGACTCAACAGAGTTCACCATGGCATGGTTTCTTGGCCTGTACATTTACACCTTCCTGCCGCACAGTGAGCTTAACCATGTTGGAAAAATGGTCCATTTTACTTGCAACCAAGCTGTAAACTTTCTTACTCTGTTGGGTGACACTTCAGACTAACGCAATGGATATATCCATGGGAAAGGATCATTTGTTTCTTTTTCAGTTCGATTTTCCCACTGCTTTATAAGAAATCTCCATTCCTTATGTACGTGGGGAGACTGGAAGTGATACTGTGAATATTTAAGAGAACACAGGCCTCAATAGAGAACCGAGGAATTGGTTCCTGTCTGCCTTAGCTTGGTTCAGGCCTTAGGTTACTTATTGTGACCCCTTAACTCTCGCCCCAGCGCCCCCTCAACTGAAGCAAAGCAACCAGCACAGGTTAAAATCTGGCTGAGACAGCAGAGGCAGGAAAGGTTCTGTATTCCCAAATAGTTGCGTACATCACAACTGAGGGCCTTTTGTGCAGCTAAGTGGGTGATACAATTAAACAAACTGCATAAACGATTATGGATTGCGAGTGGGCTGGAGCTGCCCTCAGTACATAGGTCGCCCGCTGGACTGCACAAATCCCTGAACCACTTGAATCTCCATTTGACTGTGATGGTGCAGCTGTTTCAATTCAGTGGTTTACATGTCAACAGGCAAGAAGGAGCAAAGGGGTGTTAGGTGCAGAAAACTAAGTATGTTAGATGAAGAAATAGGTGGTGAGCAATATATTACAGATTAACAGGTGGTTGGTAGGCGTTACAAGGCGGCAGTTTAATCCAGTAATGGTCAGAATCCAGTAATGGTCAGTGGGAAGCTCGAGATGGAATCACCACCTCCAATTCTCAGCCACTGGCTACTCTGCAGTTTAATTTTTGAATAATTTATTGTTCATATAAAAATTCTGTATTTGTCTGTTGCACTACAGAGTCACACTTCAAGTGGCAAAAGTATACAAAAAGAGAAAGCCAGACATTTCTTGATTTTTTTCCCCTGGGAGTTGAAATTTTACACTGGAAATCTGCAAGTTCCCTTTACCAAACAGCAGTTGCACTAACCTCAGGACATGCTAAGCCCATTCTTCACCACTGAGAACCTGAGCAGCAGTGGAAGATAAAGCTATACGTCGCCACAACATGCCAAATTTCCTCAAAGGGAGTACCCTTAAAAGGACAGGCCAGGTTAACGTCAGAGATTAGCTGGCGTTGTTAAAAGATTCTAGAAACCATGATGTGAGAAGTATGTTGAGGGTGGTAGAGGTAGCAGGATCTGAATGAGGGGGCGACAGGTCAGGTCACAGCTGAAACTATGCAGCATGTCACGATTGGTATTAGTGACGATAGATTATCTTCCTAGCACAATACAGAGGGATGTACCATAGCCTAAATATACTGTGGTATAATATAAAACTCTCCGAAAGCCAGTGCCTGGGTAATTGAGAGGTGGAATTAGAAAATAAGCTGATATTCACGAGTGCTCTGTATCTGAAGGAGGATACATAATGAGGCAAAATTATTTATATTCCTGTTTCAGATGACCTGCCATCTCGTGAGAGGTGGAGTGGATCAACAATGCACTGCGGAGCCATGTCCCACTGTAGACTCCTGTCACTTCCACATAACCCACCCTCCCAGAAACTTTCCAAAGTGATCCAGTGGCGTGCAAGGGAGTGCACTATAGTGTGTAATTGCGATGCATCCGGTGTTTCTCACTTTTACCGGAATGGCAGGGGACCGAACGTGAACTGTATTGTTAATGCGTGCAAGTGAAAGAGAGAGGAACACGGGCGGGACCACACATGAAAGCTTTTGGGTGTGAATGTCTTTCATGGTCAAAACACATTAAAAATGGTACAAGCTGGAGTGTGCCAAGAGCATTACATGTCCTAAATTGTGAGAGCAGTTACCACGGTTATCTCCTCCATGAGATGTGTAATGTCACTGATGCACACATGTATCGAACCTGCCTGTGCAGATGTAACCTGTCTAACTGTTTGCAATCTGTCCATGTGAATATAACCTCGCCATATGTTTGAAACCTTGTCCTTATGTTTCGAACCAGTGGTATACTACATCACATAAACCCGGAGCTTTAGGAGGGCGTTGGTGGTTTTATTAAATACATTTTTTTGTTGGTTTCCTGCAGGCTCCTATGTTAGATTAGGTTTCATTTCAATGTGTTATTAGACAATGGCATGTTCTCTACATGTTGTCTGCCTTCTCCGGTACTTTCTGGCATATCACCTGAATATTCATTACACCACATTGCACACCCGAGGGATCGTATCATCGTGGTGGGGCCCATACTAAAGAACAGAGTTTACGAGAGTTGGAAACACAACTGTTTTTGCACTGCATTTTTCAACAATTACCTCAAACACCCATTCCATAATTTTTGGGAACAATTCATGTTGTTCCAGTGCTATGCGAAGGAGCTGCAGTGTGAATCAATGGCTATGCATTAAAAGCCGCGAGGATCTAGGCTTCAGTCCCAGTCCCCTCCACCACTATTGGAATCCTAGTGGATCAGCCAGCATCATGAATGGTGTAACAAGAGGATGCCTTGGCCATTATCTTTTATTCTGAAAAATGTAGACTCCATGCCAAACCCTCCAGGTCCCAATGTCAATTATGAAATGTGATCATTTCTTAAAATAAGGAGCTGAACTAATGTTTTGGAGAAACTCCCAGCCAAGTATCTATTTCATGGATATGCAGCTACACTGAAATTATGAGAAAAGGGCAACAAAGTGAATCCAAACAGGAAATGTTTTATGCTTTCTGTGACAAGCTGTGAGGATGGGGCAGCAGCGGGAGCTGGCTGCTGCTGGGAACGACTCCGGTACCTGGACCTGTGAGCATGCACACGGTGTTGGTATTATTGTTGTGTACATGATGACTTGTGCAGATAACTGCTCTAATCCTACAGTCTTATGCACAAAGTGCACTGTTAAAAAAGTGTAATCTCAGCACCAGAAAGTTTTAAATCATTGCTTTCCTTGACCCCGCACTGTATGTATATTCATGTCCACAGACACTTTAAAAGCAAGGGCTGAGTAAGAGGATCCATTAACAAAGTCTGGGGCATCCCGTTTATTTTTGGCTAGTCAATCACAGATGATAAGGGCTGTGGGGTTCTGGGATCATGATTTTTTTTAAGAAAAGCACTTTGAAATTAACTCGTTATAAAAAGGCAGGTAGGAGTGGTATGTAATGCCAGTACTGTATGGCGCAAAACCTGTACCTGCACAGCGCAACGCAGGGGGCGCACAGTGCAACATCAGTACTGCACAATGTAATCAGGGGAGATGAGATGGCTGCTACTTACCGAAATAGAGGAGCTGGTTTTAAAGCACAAGGTGTAGTAGTGACAGAGCATGCGCTCCAGTTATGCAGAATATGTCAGGCAGGTACAACTGTATTGCGATACATGAGCCATCTCGGTTTTCACAGTGGGTAATGTAGGGCAGCAAAAACTGGTCGGCATCCAAATAATCTTGTTAGAAAACTGAGTAAGAACTTAGAATCAGTTCATGTCCAGAAACTGGATGAATTGACCCAGTCTCACATTGAACTCTCACATCTAATTTACTCAATAGAGCTAACTCTGGTCCCAAGGTTGGAAAGTAAACATAATTGTCCCAGAGCCATTGGTAGCAGCCGGCCTCCCCTTGACCAGGGGGCTTTCTCGGCTTCCCCTTGACCAGGGGGCTTTCTCGGCCTCCCCTTGGCCAGGGGGCTTTCTCGGCCTCCCCTTGGCCAGGGGGCTTTCTCGGCCTCCCCTTGGCCAGGGGGCTTTCTCGGCTTCCCCTTGACCAGGGGGCTTTCTCGGCTTCCCCTTGACCAGGGGGCTTTCTCGGCCTCCCCTTGGCCAGGGGGCTTTCTCGGCCTCCCCTTGGCCAGGGGGCTTTCTCGGCCTCCCCTTGGCCAGGGGGCTTTCTCGGCCTCCCCTTGGCCAGGGGGCTTTCTCGGCCGCCTCTTGACCAGGGGGCTTTCTCGGCCACCCCTTGACCAGGGGGCATTCTCGGCCTCCTCTTGACCAGGGGGCTTTCTCGGCCTCCCCTTGGCCAGGGGGCTTTCTCGGCCTCCCCTTGGCCAGGGGGCTTTCTCGGCCTCCCCTTGGCCAGGGGGCTTTCTCGGCCGCCCCTTGACCAGGGGGCTTTCTCGGCCTCCCCTTGGCCAGGGGGCATTCTCGGCCTCCTCTTGACCAGGGGGCTTTCTCGGCCTCCCCTTGGCCAGGGGGCTTTCTCGGCCTCCCCTTGGCCAGGGGGCTTTCTCGGCCTCCCCTTGGCCAGGGGGCTTTCTCGGCCGCCCCTTGACCAGGGGGCTTTCTCGGCCTCCCCTTGGCCAGGGGGCTTTCTCGGCCTCCCCTTGGCCAGGGGGCTTTCTCGGCCGCCCCTTGACCAGGGGGCTTTCTCGGCCGCCCCTTGACCAGGGGGCTTTCTCGGCCGCCCCTTGACCAGGGGGCTTTCTCGGCCGCCCCTTGACCAGGGGGCTTTCTCGGCCTCCCCTTGGCCAGGGGGCTTTCTCGGCCGCCCCTTGACCAGGGGGCTTTCTCGGCCTCCCCTTGGCCAGGGGGCTTTCTCGGCCTCCCCTTGGCCAGGGGGCTTTCTCGGCCTCCCCTTGGCCAGGGGGCTTTCTCGGCCTCCCCTTGGCCAGGGGGCTTTCTCGGCCTCCCCTTGGCCAGGGGGCTTTCTCGGCCTCCCCTTGGCCAGGGGGCTTTCTCGGCCTCCCCTTGGTCAGGGGGCTTTCTCGGCCTCCCCTTGGCCAGGGGGCGTTCTCGGCCTCCCCTTGGCCAGGGGGCGTTCTCGGCCTCCCCTTGGCCAGGGGGCGTTCTCGGCCTCCCCTTGGCCAGGGGGCGTTCTCGGCCTCCCCTTGGCCAGGGGGCGTTCTCGGCCTCCCCTTGGCCAGGGGGTGTTCTCGGCCTCCCCTTGACCAGGGGGCACTCGCTCTCAGGCTGCCTCTGAAAGAGTGACTGTCAGTAGCACGTAGCTTGCATCTGCCAATGTGGGCCTGGTGGCACACGGGCTGTTCTCTCAGCTTGACTGTATGGGCCGTCGATGGGCTTTGAAGGTCTATATGGAGATACACTGGCACTAAGTGCGCACGTGGGAGTCGTGAGGTGCTGTTTTAAAACAATCCCTAGGTCTGCAAGTATACGGTTACTAAATAAGTCAAATTCCATTTTTATTACGTGGAATTTTCACTACTGCTTTGGGGACCACGTTCCAATTGTCAATTTTCCCATGAAATCCGTCAATAAGAGGTCTCGTTTGTTGTTAATTAATCAGGGGCACTGTATAAACAGAATGGAAGGAGTTATGTAAGGTAAATGAGGCATAAAATGGATCTGGTTCAGAGCTGGAAAGAACCTGAAACCATGGTTTAAAAGAGGGTACAGAAGAGATTTACTGGAATGGTTCCAGGGATGAGGGATTACAGTTACGCGGATAGACTGGAGAAGCTGGGGTTGTTCTCCTTAGGACAGAGAAGGCTAAGAGGATATTTGATAGAGGTGTTTAGATTGAGTAAATAAGGATAAACTGTTTCCAATGGCTGAAGGCTCGATAGCCAGAGGGCACAGATTTAAGGTGATCGACAAAAGAACCAGAGGCGACATGAGGAAAAACGTTTTTACGTAATGAGTGGTTAGGATTTGGAATGCACTGCTTGACAGGGTGGTGGGTACAGATTCAATAGTAGCATTTAAAAGGGAATTGGATAAATAATTGAAGGAGAAAAAATTGCAGGGATATGGGCAAAGAGTGGCAACGTAGGACTAACTGGATTGCTCTTCGAAAGAGCCGGTGCAGATTCGATGGCTGGAATAGCCTCTTTCTGTGCTGTACTATTCTATGAATCGATATGGTTGGAGCAGTTGACAGTGCCCTGACTGGGTGAAGCCCTTCCTGCTGGGTTCACTAGATCAGCTTCCTACGGTTTACACTGGGTCAAGACTCGGAGACCAGCTGCAATGCCAGAGCGACTACACGTCCACAAATCTTACACACGCATAGCGGCTCTGCACTCGTGGCTGCGACTTTACTGCCAATGTTAAATTGTCCTGTATAGGCAGGCTGAGCGCTCAGCCCTTCACAAGCAGGAAGAAACGGCATCATACTGCGTCCAACGTTTGCTTTTTCCCCCAAAAGTGGCGGGTTATGAAATCACCCAGGGCGGTGGTGATCCCCCCACCACCCGTCTCCAATGGAGTCACGCTGCCTCATTTTAGTTCAGCATGTAATATAAATAGGGTACGAGCAACTATCTTCACTACTGCTTCTACAAGAAGGTGTCGGAGAGGAAACGAGGTGTCAGTGCTTGTATCGAAATGGGCGGGTAGTCAGACATTTGCAAAAGAACTAACTTTAACTAGAATCCAAACAAAACACAGCCCTCAACACTAGCGCAAACAAACAAGGCGACAATAACAAGAGCACAAAAAACAGAACCTTCAACTCATTTGAGGTTTTCACACATTGCAGTTTGGGTCCTGGGAGAACATCAAAAAACCCCTTTCTGGCATCTGTATCTGTATTTTATTTCTCGAACCTACCACTGGCCTGCTGCAGACCCTTTTTGAAACTAGTTGCATACAGGGAGACCAGCTTTTCCACATGCCTCGTCCATCTGTGCGCACTTTAGGCGTTCGAGGAGAAATGACGTTGAGCCAGCTCTACCCTCCCGGTGTGCTTGCATCATGGGGAAAAGCTCTTAAGAGTTGGTTCGGCTCACTAAGCAGCATCAGGTCGATGCAGCCACAGTAAAAAGTGGATCTCTGCTACTGTCAGCTGCATGGAGGTTTACATTTAGGAGTGTCGGTCAGTGGCAGGGTGGGAATTCTACAGGATCAGACAAGAGCAGGCAGGTAAACAAAGATGTGCATTTTACTTTCAAGTTTCTGAAGTGGCCTGAGATTGTTCGGTCTTTTCTTTCCGGGGTCAGCGATCCCACCTGGACATCTGCATTAGCCTGCGAGATGTTCTCGGTGAGGCAAGTTCCTAGTCTGTCAGTGCGTGATGGCTACCAAAATGATGGTGACATTGTCAGCAGAGCCCCGGCGGACTGCCTCGCTGGCCAGTCTGTTACAGGCGGCTTCAAACCGCATGTCCTGCTCCGCCTTGCCCGGCCTCGCTGTCAGAGTCTCGTCCTGTGGGTCGACACAAAGACCACGTTAATGAGATTATGGTTTAGGACTCAGGTGAGCCGCTAACGCAGACAAGCCAATACAGTAACTAGAAAACTCCTGCTAGGTAGCTTCCGTGGAGCAAAGGGATGGGCTCTTTATTCAATGATTGTTACAATTGGCCAAATGTACCATGCAATCCCTGAATGAGGGACTCAGAGGGAACCTCTTCCTTGGTCTCCCTACCACATCATTGTAGCTGAGGAATGGACAGGATCCCCTTCCTCATTCCAACGTGCCCAAACTCCACCCAGTATGTCTGACCAAAGGGCCATTCGTCTCAATCTAGCCTGTGGAATTTGGAGTCAGCCAGGGCAGTGGTAGCAGGCACCAGAATTGGCCTCGGGACCCAAGCTAGGGAGCAGCAAAGGATCTCCCCATGCTTGCTGTCCAGTGATTCCTGCCACAAAGTGCATGTGTGGATGCTGGGCAAGGACATGATGGGGCTCTGCTGTGAGGTATACTCACTGGGCTCACGCATGATGAATGGACACTTTACGAGGTAATGCAGGGACACTTTACAGTCTAAACGCAGGGAGGTGGGTGCCCTTGGAACCTATGTCCCAGCAATGGTCAGTGATTTCAGGAAAGCAGAGAATAATACTGGAGGAATATAAAACAATCCTGAAATTCCCACTTCCTACACCAGACACGCTTCATGTGGGTCCCCAGATCTGAGCACTGCTGCAGCCAATCCCATCTCCTGGCTCTGAGGAGCTACTAAAATACACCCACCCCACTTCCACAAAAAAAAACCTTATCTTTAAGGCACTCAGAGTGCTTCCTTTAATAATAGTTCTTGGCTGGAGCAGAGATCGCATCATATAGAAGGTAAGTGGATTAACAGTTAATGTATGTATGGTCAGTGTGGTCTCCTGGACTGGTTACAATCGTCTGAGGGGGTTGGAGAGGAATTTTCCCCAGAGTATTTTCCCCCTTATTGGCTCTGCATTTTTATGGTTTTTTTTGCCCTCTCCCAGGAGATGACATGGCTGTGGGGGCAGGGCAGGGGTAGGAGGGTGGAAAGGAAGTGACTAGTTATGATGCTCCAGGCACCATGAGTGTGGGACAGGCTTGATGGACCAGCTGGTCTTTTCTTACCCATCATTTTGGTACGTTCGGAACGTGTGGGAAAAGATGCTCGAGTCAGTTCTGATCATTTAAAACCCGGGTCACTGTCCTCACTCACCCTTCTGTAATGACTGTTGGCCATTTGCAGACACTATCAGGGTGAAATTGGTCTTCAGCTAAAGTGCAAAATGGGCGATAGCAAATGGACAGCCCGTTTTACACCACAGTGGATTTTCTTTTCGATTGACGACATTGGAATACAGGCTGCCCATTCACTATCACCCCATTTCGCCGAAGACCAAGTCCACCCTCTATGGATTAGTGTATCCTTCGGTCCAGTATCACTCAGCAGGTTTATGTTCAGCAAACTGGCGACCTTCATTGTACATTTTATGATTATTCTTTTTCCCAATCTTACCCATGGTAGGCACCAGTCGCCAGTCAAGGAGCTGGGCGAGGTGTGGTAGAGCTGGGCCAGGTGCAAAGTGCAATGGGGGCAGGAAGGGCTGCATTGGTGGTCTGGGAAGGGGCTTGTTGATAGGTCAGGGAGCGATATAGCAGTGGACCATAAAAAGGGTTTGCTGGTGGACTGGGAAACCTTGCTCCCAGGGCACTGCTGAAGCGGTTCTGTAAGCAGCCTGCTAGGACGTGTCGGAGGGTGTGACACATCTAAACCACCATCCCACAGCATATACAACGAAGGACCACCGTACTACCTGTGACATGGGCCCAGAAATTCGGGACTCCACGGGTGAGTACGCACGGAGTACTCACCCGTAGGCCCGATGGAAGTGCCGGTTTCCTGCATGCACTGCGCATGCGCGGGAAACCGGCACTTCCGTTCCTCTGAAAGCAGGGGTTCAGAGGTCGAACGCGTGCGCAGGGGAGTCTGCGCGTGCGCTTTGAACTTACGTGTTTTTTTTTTTTTACAGGTTTTCCGTGAGGGTAAGTCTTTAGAATTTAGAAATGTAAAAAGCATGCGTAAGGCCTGCTTTTTACAAGGTAAGTGGTCAATTAATTAAAATTAAAACATTTTTTCTACAGGTTTATTTTTAGCCACGTTAGAATATAAAATTATTTTTCAAAATTTTAAATTATTGTTTAAAATAGTTATTTAATGTAATTTATAGTTTATTTAAAAAATGTGATTTAAAAAAAAATTATTTGAAGGTTTAGGGATGTTTTGGGGCCGTAGTATTTATAAGTCTTGACAGCTCTTCCTGTCAAGACTTATGAATGGAGCATTCCCTGCTCCAATTGGCTGCCCATGGCCCACGTGATCCCAGGGGATGCATCAAACTAACTGCGCCCCTGGGACACGCAAGCACTGCGCGCCGGCAGCTGGACCAGGCCCCAGATCGGAATTCCACGGGGCCCTACAGCTCAACGGCCGGCACGCAAGGTAAGTGCAGATCGGGGGCTTGCACCCGCGGGAAGCCCCCGACCCAAATTTCTGGGCCATGGTGTTTCCAAACCCTTGTTAACTTCACAGAATTCACCCATAGGGAACACAATGGTGTGACACCAGCAAACTGTACCTCGAGTATTGCTGAAACGAAGAGGACGGCTTCATCCGGGGAGAACACTTTAAATAATCCATCGCAAGCGAGGAGAATGAACCTGGAAAAGAGATAGAACATCACACAAATTGCCACAGCGGGAAGCACTGTCGCAGAATTGGTATCGATGAGTTGCACCCCGGACCCAACGCAGCATGGAACATGGTCAAACATACTTCCATTCAATACATTTTGTCCCTCTGGTTTTCTCCACTTCCCTGAGGGGTACAGTTCCACAGGGGTTGGTCACCCCTCCAGTACCTCACTCATGTGGCCATTATTCATGCCTGAGCCTTCAACAGCGAGTGCTGGCAACTGCCGCACATCAGAGGCAAGCCTAAGTCTGTCCCTTTCCTCCCCCTCCCCTTACAGCAAGGGGCAGATTTCTCAGCCTGGGTTGAATTGGAGATTGGGCATAGAAGGGCCACGGCCTAAACATAAAATTGTCAGCCACCCTTTTAGTGACTGCCTGCTTTAAGTATATAAAATGGTTAGAGAGGGTCAATGGAAATGGCATGAAATAACACCCTGCAATTATTTCACAGCCATTTCTAACAATGTCTCCAAAATCAGCCCAGTCACATGAGACATGCATGAGAAGACAATAATGGAGCGAGTTACGGCCGGAATCTAATCAAGGATTTTGGGTGAAGTGACAAATTCTGAGTGAAGTTACGGTGATTTATACAGTACCTGATACCCGAGCTCGGAGACAAAAATCACAGTCACAAGTCACTTTTTGGTTTGATTTCAAATGCAGTTTACAAACACTTTTTTTTGTGGAAACATTCCATCTTACAGGGCATGTTGACAACCCAGGCTCTGTGATGATGTAGACCGTGACATTATTACGGAACGTTTATGAAGAGATAATCTGTAGTTGAGCAGGACACTATATGGCTGGCGAACATATGTATTTTGTATATTAAAACTGAGCAACAGAATCACATGCATTCAACATCAACCCCTCACAATATAGCAAAGTTCAGGAATCTAATGATTGGGAAAAATCCCAACACACAAACCAACCTATGGCCATGGACCACATCCTGTACCAACATACCAAGCCCCGACTGTGCCTCAGTTATCTCCCGCCCCTTGCCCTCGTGTAATTTGAGCCGCCATTTCCTCGATATGCAATCTGTTCAATCTGAAACAGCTGTCACTGAAACATCAACAGGCTCCTGTCACAGCCCAGGGTGAGATGGTTATCTGCCACTGCCTCGCAAGCAGGTGAGTGAGTCCCATATTTACACTTTAATGCTAAACTCAATTGAATGAGCAACAGAAGCAGCCATTTGTTGAGCCTGTCACTACATATCATACGCTGTCAGTAGGAAACCCACAACAACTTGATGAGCATAACAAAGTGAGGAAATACGGGCCTGTGCTGATGTCTGGTCGAGACAGACAGGGTAAGGCAGGGCTCCCATCCATTCCCACTCTCCCTCTCCTCCCCCCTCCAATAAAGAGATGGTGAAGTATCTGCTGATATCACAACTGCTCATTGCACATGCTACAAAGCTCTAGGCACAGTTTACAAAGGGAATTAGAGGAGAAAGAATATCTAGAATGGGTTGATGGACTTTTCTTTCTTCTCCCTCCTGAAGGTGCAGACTCTTATTAGGGCACTCCTCCGGTAACTCACTCAAGTGGCACTGTTCACACGTGAGCCTAGACAGTGACTATCGGCAGGATATTCCATTGTAAAGGGCATCACAGCCAAGCTTGATCCTATTGTCACGCGTTTTCCGATAGGGTACGGTAGCCTAGTGGCCACGGCCCAGAGGTTGTGAGCTCAAATTCCACCACGGCAAGTTGCGAAACTGAAGTCAATAAATGAGGTCATTTCCAGGCTGACACTGGAAGGAAAATAACTGCTGCAAAAATGCAACTGGTTCACCAATCCCCTTCAGGGAAAGGAATCTGCCACCCCTAACTGGTCTGGTCTACATGCGAATCCAGTCCCACAATACACAGTTGACTATTAACGCTCTCAGAGGTGGCCTATTAAGCCACTTAGCTGTAAAAAAAACACTACCTTCTCAGGGCAACTAAGGATGGGTGCTAAGTGTAGCCTTGCCAGAGTCACCCACATCCTGAAGAGAATTTTTTTTTTTTAAAAACCTCTGCATTCTCCAGCAGGAGTAACTGAATAGTACTCAGGACTAGAAACTTTGTCTCATTGCTTTTTATCTTCCTTAGCCCAAGGGCACTGAAGCCAATTGTAGCATCTCGACTGCAACTCACCAGCTAATTCAGGACAGCCCAGGGATTGAAACTGTGACGATAGCAAAATACTGCAGATGCTGAAAATACGAAATAACAACAGAAAATGCTGGAAAAACTCAACTGGGACCTCCTCTTCTGTATGTATCAGCTCTAATGCCGGAGCGATGTGTTCGGCGAGTCAGGCGGAGGCAGCGCAGCAGCGGGAAGTGGCAGCAGCAGCCACGAAGACCCGCTTCGGCACGTCGCCCGGCAGCTCCTCGTCGTGAATTTCTGTTTCGGAGTAGGAGGAGGGGAGCCAGGCATGGCGGTTGGAGGCTGGACGTGAGCGTGAGAGGCAGGCCCCGGGCCGTTGCAAATTTGAACCGGCAACAGTGCGGGAAGCTTGCAGTTCGAGGGGAAGGAGGGAGAGCCGGGCATGGAGACCTGAGGCCAGACGGTGAGCGTGAGAAGAAGGACACCATATTGTGGAGCCGGCAACAGGGAGGAGGATTCCTCGGAGACGGAGCGGCTGATGAACATCGCATTCCCACTGCCATTGGACACAATTGAATTGACTTTTACTGAACATGGCGCTGTAGAATAGCGACGTGTCTCTGTGAGCTCCCACAGCCTATTGTGGAAGTGATCGGGGAGTAAAAACATTCCATTGTAGTAATACATATGGCAAATAAAATTTGATTTGATTTGATCTAAGTTTTAAAGGAAATGTAGGGTTTTTTTTCAAATGAAGGGCAAAGCTCTGCTCGCTAGGGTTGCAAAATTCCGGGAATTTTTAAAAGAGGAAACTTTCCATGGGAATTTATGGTAATTTTGAGTTTTTTTGCACACTGATGGTTTTTGTCTCTGACCCTTATATTATCTTTGTCATCAAAATAGACATACTGTTCCATACAAATAAAAACAGGCTTTCAAAACTTTATTTAGGTTATAATTTTGAACTTTATTGAACCCCCACAAAAAAGACCCATCTAAAATAAGAGCGTCAGCTTATTTAGCCTGTAATTTGTCCTTATTTTGTCCCTTCGAATCTTCTACTCATGAGTCTTCTACTCATCCTTGCTCCTCCTGATTCTCTGACTCTGGCTCTGACATGTCCATTTCCTCCTCTGTGTCACTGTCTAGCTGTGTGGCGGACACTTCTGTATCTGGCTCAATAAGTTGTAGGTTCGCCCAGATAGCCACCAGTTTCTCCACTCTCTTGTTAGTCAGCCTGTTGCACACCTTTGTATGCGTATTCCCAAAAAGTGACCAGTTTCGTTCAGAGGCCGCTGATGAAGGTGGGATTTGGAGTATCACCGATGCAATGGGTGACAAGGCCTCAGATGCACAAAGTCTCTTCCACCAGGTATGTGCACTGATATGCTTGCATGATTCCCATATCCCGTTCCCATTCCAAAGACCTTGCTTGGTAGAGAACTTTGCCAGACTTCCCAGAACTTTGCCCACGTCCAGATTGAGGTGGCATGAGAGGGTAGAAATCACACTGTAAGCGCGGTTGATCTGTTCTCCAGAAAGTATTGGTCTCTCAACATGTTTTGGGTCCAGCATGTATGCTGCAGCATGAATTGGCTTGACACAAAATTCTTGACGCGTCTGTAGGAATTGAACAATTGCCTTCTCCTCTGCTTTGAGCAGCAGGGATGTGGGTAGGGCAATGCTGATTTGTTCTTTTAAATCAGCAAAAAGCCTGAGAACATCTGACAAGACAGCGTCATCTCCTTCAATCTGAGTAATTGCAGATGCTACTGGTGAGAGTAGTTTAAGGCTGCTAACCACTCTCTCCCAAAACACATCATCCAGCAGTATTTTCTTCATGGTGGCTTCCATATCCCCAGACTGGGATATTGCCATTTCTTGCAGCGACTCCTTACCCTCCAGTACATTATGACAATGCTACCCCATCTAGTGTTGCTGAGCAGCTTCAGTGTGGTGTTCTTGTTCTTTGTTGTTTGCTTGGAGTTGTAGGTTGCTGCAACTACCTGTTTTCCCCTGACATACTTAACAACTTGCTTGGCTCTCTTGTACAGTGTTTCCATGGTTCTCAATCCCATGTAGTGGTAGGGGATAGTATCGTTAGGGGGATAGATAGAGTTCTCTGCAGCCGAGAGCGAGAGTCCCGAAGGCTGTGTTGCCTGCCCGGTGCCAGGGTTAAGGACATCTCCTCTGGACTGGAGAGAAACTTGGAGTGGGAGGGGGAGGATCCAGTTGTCGTGGTCCATGTTGGTACCAACGACATAGATAGGACAAGGAAGGAGGTTCTGCTGAGGGAGTTTGAGCAGCTAGGGGCCAAATTAAAAAGCAGAACCACAAGGGTAATAATCTCTGGATTATTACCTGAGCCACGAGCGAATTTGGCTAGGACAAATAAAATGAGAGAGTTAAATGCGTGACTCAAAGACTGGTGTGGGAGAAATGGGTTTTGCTTCCTGGGACACGGCACCAGTACTGGGGCAGGAGGGAGCTGTTCCGTTGGGATGGGCTTCACTTGGCCAGTGCTGGGACTAGAGTCCTGGTGGATCATATAACTAGGGCTGTAGAGAGGGCTTTAAACTAACTAGTGGGGGGGAGGTTCCTAGAGAGCAAATAATACAAATGACAACAGAGAAGGTCATAGACTTAGGAAGCAGTGGGGAAATTAAAAACCAGAGCATGTCAGGAAGGGGCAGAAGGTATGGAGTAAAAGGTAGAGTAATAAAAAGGGCAAAAGCAGGAACTAAGTGTCACAAAACATCTTTGAAAGTTCTCTATCTGAATGCACGTAGCATTCGTAACAAAATAGATGAGTTAATGGCACAAATAACTACATATGGGTATGATCTTGTGGCCATTACAGAAACATGGCTGCAGGGTGACAATGCCTGGGAATTATACATACCAGGTTATTTAACGATCAGGAAGGACAGGCAGGAAGGAAGGGGAGGTGGGGTGGCTATGTTAATAAAGGAAGGAATCACTGTAATACAGAGAAATGATATTGGGTCAAAAGATCAGGACAATGAAACAGTTTGGGTGGAGGTAAGGAATAATAAGGGGAAAAAACACTAGTGGGCGTAGTCTATAGGCCTCCGAACTGTGGCAACTCTGTTGGACGGAGTATCAATCAGGAAATAGTTGAGGCTTGTAATAAGGGAACATCTATAATTATGGGGGATTTTAACTATCATATTAATTGGACAAATCAAATTGGGCAGGGCTGCCTTGAGGATGAGTTCATTGAGTGTATTAGGGATGGGTTTCTTGAGCAGTATGTAACTGAACCGACCAGGGGGCAAGCAACCTTAGATCTGGTCCTGTGTAATGAGACAGGATTAATTAAAAATGTCCTAGTAAAGGATCCCCTTGGAATGAGTGACCATAACATGGTTGAATTCCATATTCAATTAGAGGGTGAGAAGGTTGGATCTCAAACAAGCGTGCTAAGCTTGAATAAAGGAGACTATGAAGGTATGAGAGCGGAATTGAGTAGAGTGGATTGGGAAAATAGATTAAAGGGTAAGACGACACATGATCAGTGGTGTACATTTAAGGAGTTATTTTACAACTTCCAAAAAATATATATTCCACTGAAAAGAAAAGGGTGTAAAAGAAAAGACAGCCATCCGTGGCTAAGTAAAGAAATTAAGGATAGTATTCGACTAAAAACAAGGGCATATAAGGTAGCCAAATCTAGTGGGAGGATAGAGGATTGGGAAAACTTTAAAAGACAGCAAAAAATAACAAAAAGATTGATTAAGAAAGGGAAGGTAGATTATGAAAGTAAATTAGCAAAAAATATAAAAACAGATAGTAAGAGTTTTTATAGTTATATAAAAAGAAAAAGGGTGGCTAAAATAAATGTTGGTCCCTTAGAGGATGAGACCGGGAAATTAATGGTGGGAAATATGGAGATGGCAAAAACACTGAATGAATATTTTATATCAGTCTTTACAGTAGAAGACACTAAGAATATCCCAACACTGGACAAACAGGGGGCTAAAGGGGGGGAGGAGCTAAACACTATCAAAATCACTAAGGAAGTGGTGCTCGGTAAAATAATGGGACTCAAGGCGGATAAATCACCTGGACCTGATGGCTTACATCCTAGGGTCTTGAGGGAAGTGGCGGTAGGGATTGTGGATGCATTGGTAATAATTTTCCAAAACTCCCTGGACTCGGCAATGGTCCCGGCAGACTGGAAAACTGCTAATGAACACCCTTATTTAAAAAGGGCAGTAGACAGAAGGCTGGAAACTATAGACCGGTTAGCCTAACATCTGTGGTAGGTAAAATTTTGGAGTCCATTATTAAGGAGACAGTAACAGGACATTTGGATAATCATAATTTAATAGGACAAAGTCAGCATGGTTTTATGAAGGGGAAGTCATGTTTGACAAATTTGCTGGAGTTCTTTGAGGAAGTAACATATAGGGTGGATAAAGGGGAACCAGTGGACGTAGTGTATTTAGACTTCCAAAAGGCATTTGACAAGGTGCCACACAAAAGATTATTGCTTAAGATAAAAAATCACAGGATTGGGGGTAATATTCTGGCATGGATAGAGGATTGGCTATCTAACAGAAGGCAGAGAGTTGGGATAAATGGTTCATTCTCAGACTGGCAATCAGTAACTAATGGTGTTCCGCAGGGGTCAGTGCTGGGTCCCCAACTCTTTACAATCTATATTAACGATTTGGAGGAGGGGACCGTGTAACATATCAAAGTTTGCAGATGATACTAAGATGGGGGGGAAAGTAGTGAGTGAGGAGGACATAAAAAACCTGCAAGGGGACATAGACAGGCTAAGTAAGTGGGCAGAGATTTGGCAGATGGAATACAATACTGGAAAGTGTGAGGTTATGCACTTTGGCAGGAAAAATCGTAGAGCAATTTATTATCTTAATGGCAAGAAACTGGAAAGTACTGAAGTACAAAGGGATCTGGGGGTCCTGGTGCACGAAACTCAAAAGGTTAGTATGCAGGTGCAGCAAGTGATTAAGAAGGCCAATGGAATGTTGGCTTTCATTGCTAGGGGGATAGAATATAAAAATAGGGAGGTATTGCTTCAGTTGTACAAGGTATTGGTGAGACCGCACCTGGAAAACTGCGTACAGTTTTGGTGTCCATACTTAAGAAAGGACATACTTGCTCTCGAGTCAGTACAAAGAAGGTTCACTCGGTTAATCCCGGGGATGAGGGGATGGACATATGAGGAGAGGTTGAGTAGATTGGGACTCTACTCATTGGAGTTCAGAAGAATGAGAGGCGATCTTATTGAAACATATAAGATTGTGAAGGGGTTGGATCGGGTGGATGCAGGGAAGATGTTCCCGATGATGGGTGAAACTAGAACTAGGGGGCATAGTCTTAGAATAAGGGGCTGCTCTTTCAAAACTGAGATGAGGAGGAACTACTTCACGCAGAGGGTGGTAGGTCCATGGAATATGCTGCCCCAAAAAGCTGTAGAAGCTACATCATTACATAAATTTAAAACAGAAATAGACAGTTTCCTAGAAGTAAAGGGAATTAAGGGTTACGGAGAGCGGGCAGGAATTTGGACATGAGTCTAGGTTCGGATCGGTCATGGCCCTGTGGGTAGCGGAGCGGGCCCGTGTAGCCTGATCCTGCTCCTATTTCGTGTGTCTAATTCTGTTAGATTCAGGAGATGGTTCTGTGATAGTGGATTGGCAGTTAGGATCAGATCAGCCATGATCTTATTGAATGGTGGAGCAGGCTCGAGGGGCCGATTGGCCTACTCCTGCTCCTATTTCTTATGTTCTTATGATGTCCTTGAGGAGCAGGTTGAGCCCATGAGCTGCGCACTCAATAGACGTAATATGAGGGTAGGCCTCCTCCACTTGAGCCCAAGCAGCCTTCATATTCGCGGCATTGTCAGTAACTACTGCAAAGACCTTCTGTGATCCAAGATCGTTGATGACCGCTTTCAGCTCATCAGCAATGTATGTGCCTGTGTGTCTGTTGTCCTTCGTGTCTGTGCTCTTGAAGAACAGCGGGAGAGGAGTGGAGACGATGTAGTTTATGATGCCCTCTCCTTGTACATTTGACCACCCATCTGAGATAACTGCAACACAGTCTGCCATCTCTATTGTTTCTTTGAGCTTTCCTTGGACTCTGTTATACTCAGCCTCCAGCAAATAAGTAGACAAAGCATGTCTGGTGGGAGGACAGTATGCAGGGCAAATAACATTGAAAAATCTCTTCCAGTACACATTGGCTGTGAACATGAGGGTGAGCCTGTCACATATACAGCTCGAGCAAGGCACTCATCTGCATTCTTCTGGCTATGGTTATCCATTGTATCAAAGAACCTTCCAAGTGGGCCAGGAGTTGCTGATAAGGAGCCTGATGCTGAATGTGAACCATCATCTTCTTGAATGGAAGCAGAGGAACTCTGGGCTGACTGCTGTGAGCACTGAGTGAAGTTCTTGCATTTGGATAAATGCTGCTGCATCTTTGTGGCATTTTTTACATATGGCTTTGTACAGTGTTTGCACATGTACACAGTCTTGCCATCTTTAATGCCTGGGGTAAAATGCTTCCACACATCCGACGGTAAACGTGGCATTGTTCTATGCAGAGAAATAAAGGGCATTCGTCTCTGTGTTCAACTGCGGTCGATCAGCACGATTGCAAGAGGGTGAGTAAATTTTTCCTGATGCTCCATGTGATGGAAGCATGACCTCTGCATGCACGACGCTACATCACCAATAGAGGGAGCTAATCGTTCATCCAACCAATCAGGACACATTTGTTCAGTCACACACAAAAATTGTTAAAACAAGCCAAGAAGATAAACATATATTGATTAAGAAATTCCTTAATAATTAAGATTCCATCTCTGTTAGTAATTTTAAGAAAGACCTGTGGAAAAAAATGAAAGAAATACAAAAAAAAAACCAAAAAACAATATTATGCTAGCATGTGCTTTTTTGGGCAAAATTCCCAAGCTAAACTTCCCGTGGAAAATTTCCAGAAATTTACCAGAAACTTTCCACCCCTTCACAACCCTACTCCTCGCTAAGTTACTTTTGTGTTTTGGCTTCCCTGCAGTACGCAGAATCCCCCTCCGACAGCCTTGGGTTCTGACAATACAATGAAAGTCACGAGTTAGCTGCTCTTTCCCTTATTTGAAATGGTCATTACCTGGCAGCTAGGTGGCACGAATATTACCCGCTACATCATTCCAAGCCTGGATGCTGTCTGTGTCCTGTTTTAGGCTGGCATGGGCTGCTTCATTATTGGAGGAATTGTAAACGGAGCTGACCACTGGATTCATCAGCAAAGGGCCCGACTCTGAATTGTATGACCTCATGTCATTGATGAAGCAGCGGAGGAAGGTTGGGCCGAGGAGACTTCACTGAGGAACTCTTGCAATAATAATCTGGAACTACGATTAGCCTCCAACAACCATGACCATATCTTCCTTTGTGTCAGGTATGACTCCAGCCACTGGAGGATTTGACTTCAGTTTTTCTAAGGCTCCTGGTGCTACCCTGTCTGCCTTGATGTCGAGGGCAGCTACTCTCACCATTCCTCTGGCATTCAGCTCTTGTGTCAATGTCTCAATCAAGGCTCTGTTGACATCTGGGGCAGAGTGATTCTTGGGGATTCTGAACTGAGCTTCAGTGACCATGTTATTGGTGAGTAGGTGCTGTTTGATGACACTATATATGATACTTCCATCAGTTTACTAATGATTGGGAGGAGGGCTAGCGGGCAGTAATTGGCCAGGTTAGACCAATCCTGCTGTGTGGTTGGACATGTCTGGGCAATCTACCACATTGTTGGGTAGATGCCAATGTCATAGCTGTACTTGAAGAGCTTGGCTAGGGGGTGTTGCCAGTTCTGGGACACAAGTCTCAGTACTATAAAAAGGATATTGTTAGGGCCCCCGAGGTCAATCCCCATCCTCAATCATTGTGGAGCCCAGCATGTGAGTGCAAAGATGAGGCTGAGGTGTTTGCAAGTGCCATTAGCCAAAAGTGCCCATCTCTGCACTCGATACTACGTGGCCTCCTCCCAACGTCCCCACCAAAGATGCCAGTGCCCTGACAATTTGGTTTGTTCCAATGACATTAAGAAATGACTGAGTACCTACAATTCTTTTGAGTATTCTTTTCCCTGACATGACATACATGAACTACATTATACCCCATTTTTAAAATCACATCCGGTGAATTCAGCAACAGCTTGTATCTCTGCAGGTGAGAGATTCGCAAATGTGACTTTGAAGTAAATGCCTGGGGTTAGAGCAAACATGGGTCTGTGATTTTGCCAATCTGACCAGGAAGGCTGATGCAACCCAGTAAAATGGTAATGCCGACCTATGCGCTAGTGAATTCTATTGACTGTGGGCTCACGCTATAGCTCCAACAGCACGGACATTGCTTTATTTACTTCACCCAATTGCCTTTGGCTGCTCTTCCGCTTTCAGAAGTGACCCCGAAAACAAAATGGGGTGCTATTTATCATCTGAAATATTCGTTTGAGTCTTGTCCTTGATGCAGATGTTCAAAGAATTTAGAAACGTTAATTTGTGTTATTAAAAATTTATTTTTTAAGATCATTTTACTGCCACATACAGCACGCTTCTTGTATGCAAATCGAAAATCAGATTAAGAAAATTATCTTGGGTAACTGAGGTACTGGTATGTCTGGTGTTCAAAGGCAAAATCCTTATCAGACGTTTTGCAGGTTTGATACACTGATTGGAAATGATTCCGTTTACAAACCAGCTTCGACCACCCCCATCTATGTCTGAAGTGTGCACTCAGGCTGTTGCTGATAATCCACAAACTCTACACTCGCCCACGCTGGTCACAACTGCCACGTCTCTGGATATGTTTGAACTTCCATCACATGAATTCGGTGGCATGGATGTCACGGAGTAGCAGGGCCTAGACTACTCTCTAAGATAAATTCCCAGTCCAGGAAGCAATATACAGTGGAGGGGAGGGGCTGAATGAGAGAGGTGTCCATTCACGCTGAGATTGGGTGCTTTAATGGGTCAGACACTGTCCTTTCACACTCAGGGACTGGGTGGTACAGTGTGTCAGACACTATCCTTTCACACTCTGGGACTGGGTGGTACAGTGGGTCAGACACTGTCCTTTCACACTCTGGGGCTGGGTGGTACAGTGGGTCAGACACTGTCCTTTCACACTCTGGGACTGGGTGGTACAGTGGGTCAGACACTGTCCTTTCACACTCTGGGACTGGGTGGTACAGTGGGTCAGACACTGTCCTTTCACACTCTGGGACTGGGTGGTACAGTGGGTCAGACACTGTCCTTTCACACTCTGGGACTGGGTGGTACAGTGGGTCAGACACTGTCCTTTCACACTCTGGGACTAGCTGGTACAGTGGGTCAGACACTGTCCTTTCACACTCTGGGACTGGGTGGTACAGTGGGTCAGACACTGTCCTTTCACACTCTGGGACTGGGTGGTACAGTGGGTCAGACACTGTCCTTTCACACTCTGGGACTGGGTGGTACAGTGGGTCAGACACTGTCCTTTCACACTCTGGGACTGGGTGGTACAGTGGGTCAGACACTGTCCTTTCACACTCTGGGACTGGGTGGTACAGTGGGTCAGACACTTGCAGCCCCTCCCAATCCTACTCTTTAGGTCCTGCTTGTATTCTGATTATAACAGCAGAGGTACTGCAGATGTTTTGCACAGGACTTTGTTAAATTTTCTGGGGCTGAAATTCCTCAGATGGGTCGTTCACAGGGGAAACAGGAATTTCAGGCACAAACACAATCCAACGGGTTTCCGCACATCCTGTGCTGCCTTCTGCCCACTCCCCTTTCATTTAGGAAAGATTCAGGCTATCACAGGGATTCCGCTCATTACACTTTCCTTCGGCCCCAAATATTTCAGGGAGCAAAGGGAATCAAATCCAGTTCTCTAACCTCTGACTCATTTTAGGCCTCTGCCTCTCCTATCAGAAAGGCAAGGTGCCATTCTGGTATTCGTACGTTTTTCATGCCGGGTGCCTCTGTTGGACCTCTACAAGTGTGGGCTGGCACCACGTACCATGGTATTGGCTTTTTTTCTTTGTGCCATGGTACAGATTCACTCTCGTAAAATGTTCCAGCTGGTTTTGATACTCAAAATGTTGTGTCTGGCCGGGTATGCAAGGGTGGCGGTCAAGCCATTCAGTCCAAATACAGGCTGTCTTCAAGTGTTGTAGGTCTGTTATTTGACTTTCTGAATTTAAGAAAATATATTTGAATTTCCTTTCTCCCAGTCAAAATTTGGAAAATGTTTCTCAGCCCGTTTTGTTCAAAATCAACCAAAGACTTCAGAGACAGACAGGTAAGCCAGAGAGGTTCGGTGCACAATGAATAGTAAACTGCCTTGTAACATTAATATTTGAGACTTTTTAAAAATTCATTCACGGGATGAGGGCATCGCTGGCAAGGCCAGCATTTATTGCCCATCCCTAATTTCCCCGAGAAGGTGATGGTGAACGTGCAGGTGGAGGTGTCCCCATGCGCCTGCTGCCCTTGTCCTTCTAGGTGGTAGAGGTCAAGGGTTTAGGAGGTGCTGTCGAAGAAGCCTTGGCGAGTTGCTGCAGTGCATCTTGTAGATGGTACACACTGCAGCCACGGTACGCCGGTGGTGGAGCAAGTGAATGTTTAAGGTGGTAGATGGGGTGCCAATCAAGCAGGCTGCTTTGTCCTGGATGGAGTCGAGCTTCTTGAGTGTTGTTGGAGCTGCACTGATCCAAGCAAGTGGAGAGTATTCCATCACACTCCTGACTTGTGCCTTTAGATGGTGGAATGGCTTTGGGAAATCAGGAGGTGAGTCACTTGTCACAGAATACCCAGCCTCTACCTGTTCTTGTAGCCACAATATATATAAGGCTGGTACAGTTAAGTTTCTGGTCAATGGTGACCCCCGAGAATGTTAATGGTGGGGGATTCAGTGATGGTAATCTCGCTGACTGTCGTGGAGTGGTAGCTAGACTCTTGTTGGAGCTAGTCATTGCCTGGCACTTGTATGGCACAAATGTTACTTGCTACTTAGCAGCCCAAGCTGAATGTCATCCAGGTCTTGCTGCATGCGGGCATGGACTGCTTCATTATCTGAGGAGTTGCGAATGGCACTGAACACTGTGCAGTCATCACCAAACATCTCCACTCCTGACCTTATGATGGAGGGAAGGTCATTGATAGAAGCGGCTGAAGATGGTTGCACCTAGGACACTGCCCTGAGGGACACCTGCAGTGGCATCCTGGGACTGAGATGATTGGCCTCCAGCAACCACAACCATCCTCCTTTTTGCTAGGTATGACTCCAGCCAGTAAAGAGTTTCCCCTCTGATTCCCATTACTTCCATTTTACTAGGGCTCCTTGATGCCACTCTGTGAAAAGCTGCCTTGATGTCAAGGGCAGTCACTCTCACCTCACCTCTAGAATTCAGCTCTTTTGTCCATGTTTGGACCAAGGCTGCAGAACCCAAACTGAGCATCGGTGAGTTGGTTATTGGTGAGTAATTGCTGCTTAATAGCACTGTCAACAACATTTTCCATTACTTTGCTGGTGATTGAGAGTAGGCTGATGGGGCGGTAATTGGCCAGATTGGATTTGTCCTGCTTTTTGTGGACAGGACATACCTGGGCAATTTTACACTTTGTTGGGTAGATGCCAGTCAGTTCCTGTTCACATCAGTGCAGCCAACACAAGCTGTTATTTCCCATCTTCTGAGGAAGGATAGTTAAGCCTGTAACTACTGTAATTCTGCATTATGTCATTGCTTCTGTTCATTTATCCATGTATGGTTAATAAAGCTGCTTGATACTTTATAGCCCAAGACACAGTCAAGTGAAGTGTTTATTCTATTGCCGGTGCTTAACGCAACCCTGAGTAATGCCAGCACTAAACAGGCAGCACTCATCTTATAGCACTAACTAACCATTCTACCATACCTGTCATTGGGCGTTAACTGACGGCGCCTAATGTCTGGTATTGATATCACGCCGCAGTGCTTGTACTGTCCATCTCCAATCGAGCGCGACACCTCCAGCACGCCCAGCACTCGACCATCCCTGTGCAGACAGGAATCAACACATCAGCCTGTGCTCAATAAACACACAAAATAAGCAAGGTACAGAGCAATAAGCCTGCTTTGCGTCATAGCCGTTAGTTACACTGCTTACAAGGTCCCTTAGCCTAGCACTTAGGCAGGCCTCCCCCACGGACCCAGACTGCCCACCCCACAGGGCTGATTCCCTAACTGAACATTCCTGGTGAGACACGACACCCACATGGAGCACCAGTCGTTAAATCATGGGCTTCAAACTGGTGGCAGAAAATCAGGGCTGCAGGGCACAATTTCCTGAACAGCGTTCCCTGTGAGTGCCGAGTAGGGAATCAGTCTTTCTATCTTATCTTCATCAGTGACCTAGTTGATATCCAAATTGTTCTCTTTGCTGATGACATTACCTTCTGAAGAAAGTGGTTAATTCCCCAACTGAAAGTCAAGCAGGGGCCAGATCATCTCAGGGAACGATACATGTGCCGAGCCATGGGAAGATCAATGCCTTTAGCTGTGAGAAGACCAATTGATTGCGATGTTAACTACCCACTTCCACTCTAAAGATAGGAAAATCTACTCAAAACTTTCTGGCTTGATGATCATACCTGCATGGGGGTGGACAAACACTGAGGTGGAAAAACTGGTGGGATCCTCAAGAAACCTTAACGCTACTCATCATTGGCAACTTCTGGATTCCGCAAAGCCTTCATGTGGCCAGAAATGGAATACGGTAGCTCTGTTAGTCAGGCTACAGAGAACGCCTCTCTCATGCTTCGAGATTAAATGTTGTTATGCTTACTAATTTGTTCTATGAAACCTGAAAAAGTTGCTGTTTATTCAGCAGGGTGAAGGTTGGTCAGCAATATGTGCCCGGTAAATAGGTAATGAATAAAACTGAATTGGCAGAGGGTAGATTTAGAAAGGGATCGGGGCAGGGGAGTGATTGTGGACTCCTTACTTCCAATGTCCAAGTGTGCAATGAAACAAGCAATGGGTTGCTGTTGTAACGTAGCTAGGACAGTGTCTGAAGATTATGCTGAGACTTTATAATGTATTGGACAGGCGATATTTGGAGCAGCGGGTTCAATCCTCCCCCAAATATATCATACACCACGGAGAACGTGCAGAGAGCAGCAAGTCCGCAAGCACAGGCTGTTGAGGACCCCAATACTGTCCCAGAAACCTATGAACCTTTATGAGTGTGTATCCTCTGCGCAGATTAGACAATTAGATGCAAGAGAGACAAGAAAAGGCATCTTACATGGATCCTGAAACTGATAACCTGAACTTAAATGACAAGATTTAATCCATTTATATTTTGGTGATTTCAGCATCCACCTAATAATCCCAGCCTCAGAGTTTCGAAGTAAAGAGATGGACTGCTATTGCCAGGGTTAAAATATCAAAATTAGTAAGCTACAAAGAATCATAACTTCGTAACGATCTTGAGAGAATGGGCTGTGGGATGGTGGAGCTTTGGCTCCTCCTACTGGGGGGGGAGAGGAGGGGAAAGGTGGGCATATACGGCAAAACTCAGAGGATTCCAAACTTTTCATTTCTTTCTCCTGCTTTCTGCGTGTTTCTTTTCAAATCTACATTTCCAGCAAAAAAAAAGTTGCTTTTAAAACACAAATTGTTTTAAAAAAAAGTTAATTAATTTGTAAATCTTTTCTGTAACATCTAGAATTTTCCTACCTTTAACCGTTTTTTCCAGGCCTGTAAGCCTGGGCCTCTGTTGCCCAGCCACGCCCGAGCTAGGCACCTCCCGTCGCGCTGAACAAGCGGCTCGCGATCGCCGCCATCTTTGTGAAGGCTGGAGGGGGCGGGCCTGAGCCGAGCGTCGCCACCCGCCGCCATGTTAGTAAAGGCGGGTGGGGCAGGAGTCAGCGCGCGCGACTTGAGTCCGGCCGGGCCTCACGCGGTAGGTTGCGTGGCGGCGCCTCTCTCTCTGCTCTTCAAGCCGGCTTGGGCGGGAGGCGGGGCTCGGGAGATCGGGCCTCCGGAGATCTGAGGGGAGGGGGGTGGGGGGGGGGGGGGGGAAGAGCCTCGGGAGATCTGGGGGGGGGGGGGGGGGCGCGGGCTCGGGAGATCGGGCCTCGTGAGATCGGGCCTCGGGAGGGCGGGGCTCAGGACATCGGGGGGCGGGACTCGGGAACTACCCCCTCCCCCCTCTCCTCCCCTCCCCCCTCTCTCCCTCCTCCCCCCCTCCCCCTCCCCCTCTCTCCCCCCCCCTCCTCCCCCCTCTCCTCCCCTCCCCCCTCTCTCCCTCCTCCCACCTCCCCTCCCCCCTCTCTCCCTCCCCTCCCCCCCTCCCCTCCCACCCCCCTCCCTCCTCCCGCCTCCCCCCCTCCTCTCCTCCCACCCCCCTCTCTCCCTCCTCCCCCCTCTCCTCTCCCCTCTCCCCTCCTCCCCCCCTCCCTCCCCTCTCCCCTCCCCCTTACCCTCCCCTTCCCCCCTCCTCCCTCCCCCTCCTTCCCTCCCCTCCTCTCCCCCCTCCCCCCCTTTCCCTCCCCTCCCCCCTCCTCCCCCCCTCCTCCCCTTCCCCCCTCCCGCCTTCCCCCCTCCCCCTACCCCTCTTCTCCCCTTCCCCCCTCCTCCCTCCCCTTCCCCCCTCTTCCCCCTCCCCTTCCCCCCTCCCCTTCCTCCCCCTCCCCCCTCCTCCTCCCCTCCCCCCTCCCCTTCCCCCCCTCCTCCTCCCCTCCCCCCTCCCCTTCCTCCCCCTCCCCCCTTACTCCTCCCCTCCCCTTCCCCCCCTCCTCCTCCCCTCCCCCTCCCCTTCCCCCCCTCCTCCTCCCCTCCCCCCCCTTCCCCTTCCCTTCCCCCCCTCCTCCCCCCCTCCCCTCCCCCCCTCCTCCCCTCCCCCATCCCCTTCCCCCCCACCTCCCCTCCCCCATCCCCTTCCCCCCCTCCTCCCCCCCCTCCCCTTCCCCCCCTCCCCCCCTCCCCTTCCCCCCCTCCTCCCCCCCTCCCCTTCCCCCTCCTCCCCCTCCTTCCCCCCGTCACTCTCTCTCTTCCCCCAGTCGCTCTCTCTCTTCCCCCCAGTCGCTCTCTCTCTTCCCCCAGTCGCTCTCTCTCTTCCCCCCAGTCGCTCTCTCTCTCTCTTCCAACAACAACATGCCCTCAAAAGACCCTCGGCACCGCCGGGCACTTCAGCTATCGCGGTTCTTCTGTCTGTCATTCCGTCTGTCTGTCTGTCTGTATGAAATAAACTCGAAAGTTATAGAGCGTACCTACACGTGTGTTACATCGAAAGAAAGCTTACGATTCCAGAACCGTCATAAGCGTATTTACGTTTCGGCCAAACAAAAATTGCGCCCGCAGTATCCAAAAAACATTCAACATTCCGCTCATTATTCGCTCATTAGCATCGAGTGATGTCGAGGTCGACCAATCGTACGGTCGAGTGACCCGACGGTCGACCAATCGCTGCGTGGCGGGGGCGGGTTCCTGGCGCGTGCTGGCGGGCCCTCCTAGAGTCGAGTGACGGGACGATTGACCAATCCTACGCTTCGGTGACCTGACGGTCCACCAATCGGTGCCCTGACGGTCCACCAATCGGTGCGTGTGTGGGTGGGCCTTATCGTTCTGAACCGAGGTGAGTC